>NC_086012.1:18804206-18844206 GCF_030014385.1 Trichomycterus rosablanca
ATCGAATCTCAGCTCTGCTATCCGGCTGGGCGGGGCACCTACATGAACAACGATTGGCTGTTGTTCATCTAGGTAAGGGAGCCGGATAGGGACTCTCTCATAACTGGTGCAATTACGACCTCTGCTGGCTGAGTCGAGGAATAATGCTGATCAGGGTGTGGCTCTCCGTACACAAAGCTGATCCGCATATGAACTCGCCTCGTGCAGGTGAAAACATGCAGTCGGTACTGCACATGTGTCGGAGGGGGCGTGTGTTAGTCTTGCTCTCCTCAATCAGGGTGGGGGTCAGCACCAGTAGAAAGGAAGGGTAACGCAATCTGGTCAAAATTAGACGCGTTAAAAATCAGGAGAAAATGTAGTTACAAAAAAAACTAAAGAAAAAAGTGAATAATGATGTGATGATGTAATGATGATGTAATGATGTAATGATGATGTAATAATGATGTAATAATGATGTAATGATGGGTTGATGATGATGAGTGTGCTGATGATGTTTCAGGGTCGTGCAGGAGCTGATGGTGCGAGAGGAATGCCCGGAGAATCAGGAGCAAAAGTAAATTCACTCAGGAACAGAATCTTTCAGAAATGTGATTGAGTACAAACTGAACGTGATTTTCTGTGGCTGATATTGGGGGACTGTTGTGGTTTTTAGGGAGACAGAGGCTTCGATGGACTCCCCGGTTTACCTGGAGAGAAAGCACACAGGGTGAGTTTAACTAGAAATAATTCTGATTCATTCTATTGTTGGGCAGTAAAGCAGATCCTGTCATGAAGGGTTCAGTTTTCTTTCAAAGGAACCAAACCGTGTAAAGGTCTGACAGCGGTGCACCCAGTGCATGATGGGATCTCTTACATTAACAGGAACTGGTGGCTGGAGGTGCTTTTGTACGTTCATTCTTCAGGATGTTGTGGATGATCAGACATTACTGGTGCTATAACACAGATCTGTGTGTGAGGATTTATTCTGGAACTTTCCTCTCTACACAAACTAAAAGCTTTGGTGTAAATGTGGAGTTTCTGAGTCGGTTTATAGGGCCGAGTAAAGTGAAAGTCGGGGAGTATAGGCCCCGCAGACAGACCCAACACTTTATGATCATATAGGACCAGTAGGTGATGTTCCAGTCCCTCTGACCAGTCTCTCAGTTCCTAAGTATTGCTGGTGGCTCTTAGTTTCCCTCGTCATTATTTGTTCTCCTGGATGAAGTTTACCAGACAAGCAGGCACATGGTGACGGTTTACTGAGGTTTCTGTCTCTGGGTGTTTGTGTCTCTTTACTCCACCTCTATATTTGAAAGAATTCACCTGACAAATAAACAGAATTTTAGGATGAAGGTGTTTTAAGTGAAGCGTTCCTCCGCTTCTCTCTCGGTTTTGTTTCCTAATGGTGAGAACACAGACCTTCAGGTGTGGAGAAAATTCTAAGATACGTAAATAATCCAGATACAAGCGAATTTCATTTGTCTTTCATTAAAAAACCAGATAAATCAGAATCAGTAGCAAGTGTTTTTCCGATTGTTGTGCACCAGGATCATTTCCTCCAGCCGTGTGGTTAAGAACTTTCCCGGCTCTGCCTCAGAATGATAATCATGGAGTCCTGCAGCCGGCTGTTTATGGAAAGTATCGGTTCTCTTCTGCAGAGCCGTAATGAAAGAGATCTGACTGTCTGTGGCCTGCATGAAAAACAAAGTGCATCCTGGAATCCTGCACCAGGAATCCGTTTCTTTAAGCTGCAGGACTGTCGTACGCCTCCAGAACGTCCAGCTACAGGAAAACATCTCCACTGTGCTGGCTGAATTCGGTCTGTAGGAGGAATTGGGCTTTAGGTTGCACCCCTGTGTGCCAGAATGAGCTCTGATACAGCGGTGATACTTAATGTGCATAAATTTACATTTTACTTTGGCTCATGAGTGTTTAGATGAAGTTACTGTGGTTCTGTAGGCAGGAATATTTATTATAAAGCCACAAGTGAGGAGGTCCAGTAGAGGGAGGCCGACAGTCATGGTACTAATACCCACTAATACCCAAAGGCTAAATTATAATGTAAGCAACAGTAACAGTAATAAAAAGCCTCAGACTGAGCCGTGCTTCTCACAATGAGTTCACAGAAACACACTTTTATTTAATGAGCTTTTAATATTATTTAATAACAAGTTCAGATAAGAAGCTGTTGAAGATATCACTGTGGAAGATGATCACCACTGAGCGAGTGTAGAGATGGCCAGAACAGTAATAAGCTGGATTGATGACATCACAGAACAATCAATCATCTGTGCAGCCAACCATCACAAAGGCATGACGCCATGGTGACAGAACGACAAATAAAATCATCCGTCTGATATGACGTCCTGACACATGAAGGTTTTAGATCAGATCTCCTTACTGCAGCATAAACATCTAATCACACGATCATCTCTGCTCTGTTCCTCAGGGAGAACATGGGCCCATCGGACCCCCGGGAGCCCCAGGAGATGATGGACCCAGAGTGAGTCCCACACTGATCACTGAGTTATTTAACGTGTGTGTGTGTGTGTGTGTGTGTGTGTGTATCAGTTTTATAATTGTGTGTGTTGCCCCTGACAGGGTGAGGATGGAGAGATCGGACCAAGAGGAGTTCAGGGAGAAAGTGTGAGATTCATCTTCATCACTTCATCATTTCATCCATCAGTTCATCCATCTATTATTCCATTCATTCATCATTCATATATATATATATAGGTCCCAAACACACACACACACACACACATATACTGTATATATATATATCTTATTATTATAAACCATATTATACCTTTTTATTCATTTAAATATTCCTGCGTTCATTCAGAGAATGGTTTTAAAAACTTCATACATCTAATCATTTATTTATTTCATCCTTCATCACTGCGTGGTTCCTCCGACGCTCCTCCTCAGTTTAGATCACTTTTGTTTCTCTTTTATGTTTTCAGGGTCCGAGAGGTTTGCTCGGTCCCAGAGGATCTCCGGGTCCCAGCGGTCAGCGTGTACGTACTTCACACTCCTCCATCTTTCACACTCCATCGTACTTCACATCCTCGTGTAGGATTTATATGGAGTTCTTCTTCATATCTGTTCTGTCCTGCAGGGTCTGGCTGGTGTGGACGGGCCTCCTGGTACTAAAGGGAACATGGTGAGATGTTTCTCCTTCATACTGCAGTTTTAGAAGCTGTATAAATGATGGTTTACTGAAGAACATGAAGAACATTTCTCATGTAGGGTCTGATGTCAGAGATCCACAGACGGTTCATTAGACTTCGTGGTTTGGTGTAAATTGAGGGCCCCTATAGACCCGGGCGTGGTTTCCTAATCTCCAGATTATTACGTTCATGATCATCATCATAACATGTGAGCACAGTTCTGAATCCAGTGTGATACAGTATGTTCAGGTGACTACATGTGGTATAAGAGTGTTTAGGACTCAGCAGAGGGTCAAATATTTTAGGAGAAACAGAACTAATAATAAAATCTCGTGATTTAGCAGAAACTATTTTGGTTGGTGTGGTGAAGCTCAGTGATGCTGCTGAACGTGCTAGAGAAACTCCCTGCAGACCAGCTCCGACCTCCTGACCTCTCTAAACTGCAGCAGCATGGCCTGATGGGGGGTCGCGGTGGTAGAGAGATTAGAAGGAAGTCTGACAGCATGATCATTTACCCAGATGGCTTCAGCCCCCCCCCCCCCCAGCTAAAAATGGAACCACTGAAAAAACAGAAGGATTGTGGGTAGAGCTGGAGATGATGGACTAGATCGAAATGATCCTGGAACCTCAAGATTGTGGTCATGCAGCTGGAGCTAGAGCTCACTGTACATCTCTAGCGCCCCCCAGTGTAGACTAAATAAATACAAATATTACAAAAACTAAACAGTTGAGGTTACAACAATAAACATCTAAAAAGTAAAAGTGATACATGTTTATATTTAGAGGATTTATAGACACGCTTCTCATGATGTTCATTCTTTATTTACAGGATTTTACATTTTAAAATGAAATAGAACTAAATGTTGTAACAGTAAATAAACGTAGAGGATTAAAATGTTCTTTAATATTTCCTGTAGGTTTTGGAGACCCCCTGCGTTCATGTGCTCATGTTTTAATGGATGATTTGGGTTTTGTGATGAAGATTTTTGTTTTTATTTCATTTCTCTTTTCTTTCTCTTGCTGTTCAGGGTCCATCGGGTGAACCAGGTCCTCCTGGTCAGCAGGGAATCTCTGGACCTCAGGTACGTCCAGTTCACTCTTTCATCGACCCCATTCATCCTAAGTTCATGTGCTGCTCCTCTCAGGTTTTATTTGGGTTCCTGCAGGGTTCCTGTTATCTGCTTTAATCTCCTCTGTGTGTTTTTCTGTGTGAGACGTTCTGCAGATACTGAAGGAGACAAAAGTATAAAGACACACGTGTGTTATTATTACTGCTCACCACTCTGTTACTGACTCGAGGGAATCTTGTGTGTTTTAGGGTTTGCCGGGATCTCAGGGCCCCATCGGACCTCCGGGAGAAAAAGTAAGTACAGCTCTGTGTGTGTGTGTGTGTGTGTGTGTGGTTTTAGTCTACATATTGGAAACCCATGAGTCTGCAGGATCGTTTACGGGGGCCAAAGCTGGGCCTCTTTCAGGCAGATAGAAATCCCATACACCCCAGAATGTACACACACACACACACACACACACACACATTAACAAAAGTATGTGAACACATATCCATAAGAACCGTGAGCATTATTACTGCATTTCCCCTCCAGATGGGTGACGATGGGTTTAAACCAATGACCCTCTGATTAAAAGTTCCAGATATAACCCCACTGTTTTACACCAAATGTATAACTGAAACAGAACAGTTTTACATTTATTGTAAATGTGGACGTGATCAGAGCAGAACTGAGATGATTTTAACTGATTTTAACTTCCATCAGTGATGGAGGAGATTAGTGTGTGTGTGTGTGTGTGTGTGTGTGTGTAATATGATTGTGTATATCTGTGTGTTTATTAGGGTCCTGCAGGGAAACAGGGATTACAGGGATTAGCTGGATCTGACGGCCCTCCTGTAAGTATCAGATTATCTACCTGCTGTGATTTGACTTGTAATATTTTATAAGCAATAAATAAAAAGCATGAATTTCATAAAAGTAAAGAATAAATTCCATAAATTTATATTTTTAAAAATAATTTACTAAGTTTTCTTGAACTAATTTGATTATAACTGGGTGTTTAACAGGGACACCCAGGTAAAGAAGGACCACCCGGAGAGAAAGGTGTCGTGGTGAGTATAATCCTGAGTTTAAAGTTTAAACACTAAGATTAAATTCATATACATGTTGCACTGATTTTTATTTTCATTTTAGGGTCATCCAGGACCACAGGGATCCATTGGCTATCCTGGACCACGAGGAGTTAAAGTATGAATTTAGTTACTTTATTTTATATAAATATTTTATTCAGCTTTAATATGAAATCATTTATTTATTTACGGGTCATTTAGGGTGCTGAAGGCGTTCGTGGATTAAAGGGAGGAAAAGGAGAAAAGGCAAGTGCTCCGACTTTCCTTCATTTATATTTAATTCATTCTGACAGTTAATCAGTTAATCTCACATGATTTTAATTATTGAAGAATCGTTAGTGATGATGGAGAGAATCTGAAGTGAATCATAATAAAAAAATGTTGAACTTTATGCTTTTAATTTCTTCTTTGTATTTGTAGCCAGTAGCATCTGATGATAATGAAAATAAAGAACTGAAACTCTGGATCTGATTTTATTTTCATTTATGTAGCATTAAACTACAGACTGTAGTTTGTATAAATGACCACCAGGTGTCACTGTTTACTTTATAGTCCTGTGTAGTCGCAGCAAAGTAAACAATCACTGATAAACTGAGATAATTTAAAATCAGTTTCATCAGAAATGTTGAAATCAGACAATAAAGAATCTTTTTGTAAATTTAATTATGGTCATTATGAGTTTTAAAATCAATTTAATAGAGCAGAATTTAATGCAGGTATATGTCCGAGGCCCAATCCAGGATGTGTTTATGTCTTCTGCTCAGTTATTCCGGACGGTACCGGACCCGCCGCGATCCAGAATTGAAATACGGTTGATAAAGATTAAATAAAATGAATAATTGTATTGTTAGTATTAATATTATTCGTGTCAGCAGTAGTTTAGTAGTAGTTTTTATCACCACCACTAGGTGGCAGTATTGTAACGTTGTTGTATTTATTAAACTCTCCCTGTGTTTTGTTGTTTATTACAGTTTAACTCGTTATTTTATATAATTTAAATAAAATAATCGTGTTGTTTGCAGGGTGAAGATGGTTTTCCAGGGTTTAAAGGAGATATGGGACTCAACGGCGACAAGGTGAGCTTAAGAAATTAAATTTAAACTGTGATTCAGCTCAGATAATTATATGATATTAATTATAATATAATTGTAATATTAATTATCAGGTCATTAATATAAACCATTCATTTAATAATCCAGATCTAATCACGTTTTACTACAACAAATAATTATAAAAAACTGACATTAATAATGTGTATGAATATGAGTTATTTATGATTTTTATTTAGGGAGAGAATGGCGTGATTGGACCGAGAGGAGAAGATGGACCAGAAGGACCAAAAGGTCAGTCAGGTCCGACTGGTGAATCTGGACCCATGGGACTGGCCGGAGAAAAGGTAAAGCTTGTACTGTAAAGAATAGAAGAATTGATGGTAATAAATACTGTAAAATCGTGTTGTGTTTGTTCTGCAGGGTAAACTAGGAGTTCCTGGATTACCTGGATATCCCGGACGACAGGGTCCAAAGGTACCACAGTCACATGATCAATGGAGATCAGTAGATTTAGACTAAATTATAATAAAAAAAGGTCACAACAACAGTTCAGGGTCTAAATCTGTCATTATTTATTCAGATTTTTGTTCTGATGTTCACATTTTATTGTTAAAGGTTGTTTGTCTTCTTGTTTTTCTCTTTAAATAAATTGTATTTTCCCTTTTCAGGGTTCGACTGGTTTTGCTGGATCTACTGGTGCTAATGGAGAGAAAGGAGCGAGAGTAAGCTTCACTGCTAAAAAAGAAAACTTAAGAAAGAAAATTTCATATAGTTTTGAAATCCTCCGCTGGGTTCTGATCGAGTGTTTTTATTGTGTTTAGGGACTCGCAGGTAAAGCAGGTCCAAGAGGACAGCGCGGTCCCACGGTACCAGTTTCACACCAAACACCAAACATTATCTCAGGTAAAAGAGTTAGCTTTAACTGATGTTTGTGCTAATGGTGCTAATCGTTTATGGTTCAGGGGCCTCGTGGTGGAAGAGGAGCGAGAGGGCCAACAGGAAAACCAGGAGCAAAGGTCAGAACATCAAAATCTGCTTCCTGCTGATGGAACTTTACTGTTTCCTTGTGTGTGATCATTTAAAAACTACATTAAATTAAACATCAATTATTTATATGTTATATTAATATCTACAGTAAAAATAAACAGTTTTATTCTCTCTAAACCAGAATCTCTGAGTAAAGGTTTCCAGGTTACTGGTGTTTTACCTGATTGATTGATTGATTTACTCATTCATTTGTTGATTTGACTCTCTTGTCTCTGTACAGGGAACCTCGGGACACGATGGTCCCCCCGGTGGTCCTGGAGAGAGAGTGAGTTATTTTAGCTTCACTGAACATTTTATTATATTTTTATTTTCAGTAAAATTTCTACATGAAATATTTTGTGTTTTCAGGGACCACAAGGGCCGCAGGGGCCAGTCGGACTGCCGGGACCTAAGGGCCCACCTGTAAGCTCATTTAAATAAAGATGCTAATCACAGCTTTAAAAATTGTTCGTTCTGATCCTCATCAGGAATTCTGTGGGTTTTGCAGGGACCTCCTGGTAAAGATGGACTGCCAGGACACCCGGGACAGAGAGGAGAAACCGTACGGAACATTAAAACTTAACATCAGTGTTCCTCACATCACACACATCAGTGTTCCTCACATCAGTGTTCCTCACATCAGTGTTCCTCACATCAGTGTTCCTCACATCAGTGTTCCTCACATCACACACATCAGTGTTCCTCACATCAGTGTTCCTCACATCAGTGTTCCTCACATCAGTGTTCCTCACATCAGTGTTCCTCACATCACACACATCAGTGTTCCTCACATCAGTGTTCCTCACATCAGTGTTGCACTCATGATTGTAGAACAGTTGTATGGAACACTGTTACTGATTGCTGTAGCCTGCCATGTTTGTATTTGTGGCCTTTTTATCTGTATTTCTGTGTGTATAAAAGGGTTTCCAAGGGAAGACGGGTCCGCCCGGTCCTGGAGGAGTCATCGGTCCACAGGTCTGTTTATTTAATATCATAAATATGACAGAATCATTTGAATAAAGAAGATTTTAGGGTTTATACGTTTTATTTTAGGGACCTACAGGTGAAACTGGACCTGTGGGTGAGAGAGGACACCCAGGATCCCCAGGACCTCCTGGAGAGCAAGGTCTTCCTGGTGCTGCCGGTAAAGAGGGTGGAAAGGTACGAATTTAACATGTTTATATAAACTGTATGAATTTATTTTTAATAATTACAGTTTTTTTCAACTGCTTACACACTAAATATTTGTTTGTCACACAACTTTCTAAACATGTCCTTCAAACACCATAACCCCACACCAAATCTGCAAAACCAGACACTAATTCTCAGTGTCTGACTCAGTTTTCAATTTCCTAAAACACATTTTGCAAAACTCCACACACAATTTTCTACCTAAAGTAAAAAAAAAAACTGCAGCATGTTTTTGTTTCTGTTGTACAGGGTGACCCGGGCCCTCAGGGCTCTGCAGGTAAGCCTGGTCCTGCTGGTATCAGAGGTTTTCCTGGACAGAGAGGACTTCCTGGAGCTCAGGTAAAATCACACACACATCAGGGGTGATGGGGGGTGAGAGCCGTAGTGATCAGTTAGTGATGGCACACCTCCCGTTGTTCTGTTTTAGGGTCCAGCGGGTCTGAAAGGTGGTGAAGGTCCGTCTGGTGCTCCAGGTCCCATTGTAAGTTTAACACATGAATATCTGAACCGTTATCTCACATCAGAGAGGTTATCATTCTATTAAACTAAACATCTGCATCATTCAGGGATCTCCAGGTGAAAGAGGAGCTGCAGGACCAGGAGGACCCATCGGTGTTACCGGGAGGAACGGACCTCAGGGGCAGCCAGGACCCGCCGGAGAGAAAGGAACTCCGGTACGACTTCAGAACCGGTAACTCTGTTTTACTGAGGCTTACAGGAATATAACTCCTGCTGTGTGTGTGTGTGTGTGTGTGTGTGTGTGTGTGTGTTCAGGGGGAGAAAGGTCCGGCTGGGCCGGCTGGTCGGGATGGAATTCAGGGTCCTGTTGGACTTCCTGGATCTGCTGGACCTCAAGGACCACCAGGAGAGGACGGTGATAAGGTAGATTTAGTACTAAACCAGATATAAGACTGAATAATAGAATCTTGTGTAGTTCTGATTCACGTGTGTGTGTGTGTGTGTCTGTGTGTGCGTGTGTGCGTGTGTGTGCGTGTGCGTGTGTGTGTGTGTCTGTGTGTGCGTGTCTGTGTGTGCGTGTGTGCGTGTGCGTGTGTGTGCGTGTGCGTGTGTGTGTGTGTCTGTGTGTGCGTGTGTGTGTGTGCGTGTGTGCGTGTGTCTGTGTCTGTGTGTGCGTGTGTGTGTGTGTGTGCGTGTGTGTGTGTGTGTGTGTGTGTGTGTGCGTGTGTGTGTGTGTGTGTGTGTGTGTGTTAAAGGGAGAAGTTGGAGAATCAGGACAGAAAGGAAGTAAAGGAGATAAAGGAGAATCGGTGAGAGGAACGTTTATACACCATCACCTCTATTTACTATAAGAGTTTAAATAATTAATATTATTTGAATGTTTATAATTAATATTATTTTATAATTTTATTGTAATATATTCAGGGTCCTCCTGGTCCTGCTGGTCTTCAGGGGCCCGTCGGTAATCCAGGACCTGCTGTGAGTATCAGGATGATCCAGCAGCAGAATTACATTAACACTCGTTTGAGTGACGTTGAGGATTTGAACCCGGCTGGTGTGTGTGGGTGTTGCAGGGCAGTGATGGTGAACCGGGTCCTCGTGGTCAGCAGGGAATGTTTGGTCAGAAAGGAGATGAAGGACCTCGAGGTTTCCCTGGACTGCTGGGTCCCGTCGGTCTGCAGGTACCAATAAAATCCTGAACGTCCTCGACGTGTGTGGGATGTGTGTGGGATGTGTGGGGGGTCTTTGTGTTCAGCTGTATAACGTCTCTGAATGTTCTGTGCAGGGGTTACCGGGACCCCCGGGTGAGAAGGGAGAGACCGGTGACGTCGGTGCTATGGTTAGCTTCAAACTTTCCTCACAGTCTGATTATTAATGAGCTAAATTTCTCTTTTTATTTATTAATTCTTTGTGTTATTAAACTTTTGTTTTGATCTTTAACAGGGTCCACCAGGTCCACCCGGACCCAGGGGCCCTCAGGGGTCCAGTGGAGCTGATGTGAGTCATATATGCTAATCCTTAATAAAATCTAAATTAACATTCATTAAGGTACATTTAAAGTTAGCATTAATGCTAATGTTGGTTGGACGGGTTTTGATTAGCTATGAGATGTGTGTTTGTGCTAAGCTAATCTCAGGCTGATTGTTATTTACAGGGTGCGATGGGGCCCCCTGGTGGCGTTGGCTCTCCGGGAGGAAACGGAGAAAAGGTACGAATCATTTTTATCTGCATTTACTGAAGATACAAAAACAAACGTTTTATTTATAAAATAATTTTATTTTCTGCTGCTTTATTATTTAAGATTAATAGAAAATAAAAATAAAATACAGATTGAATCTCACAGATGATCTGATTATTTTAGGGTGAGACCGGTGAGGCAGGAAACCCAGGACCCGCTGGAGAGCCTGGTTCTATGGTGAGTGTTCATGTGTCATTTAAAAATAGCTTTAATTTTATTAAAATAATGTTTATTAAAATGATTTAAAAGTGCACATGGACTGGATTCTCTGTTCTCATGTTCATTTAAAAAGAAAATGTTTGTTTTTGTTTAAAGATTAATGATAATGTCACTAGGAGGCGCTGCAGCAGTGATGTGAGCTTGAATTGGCCACAGGGCTCCGTCGCTCATGTGTTTATAACCATCATTTCATCTAGAGATTATTAGAATTATACATTTTAACTTATAGAAAGTTTCTTTATTGTGTAATAAAAATTATTTAATAATTTTTTAAAACTTTGTTATTTGATAAAAAAAACTATTTGATTATTTAATTATAATTAAATATTAAATATCACATTATTAAGCTTAAATTTGTGTGACTTGGACGTTTTAGGGTCCTAAAGGTGAGGTGGGTGAGAAGGGTGAGACGGGGCCCCCCGGAGCCGCAGGACCCGCGGGAGCACGAGGACCCCCTGGTGATGACGGTCCTAAAGGAAACCTGGTGTGTAAACGGTTCTGTAGAATCTGACAATAGACGCCGGTTCTGTTTCACTGGGACGTTAATCTTTAATTCTCTTCCTCTGTAGGGACCCATCGGCTTTCCTGGAGACCCAGGTCCTCCCGGTGAGCCCGGTGTCGCTGTAAGTGTTCAGTGTTTAGTGTTTAGTGGTGATGATCTGACTGAGTGAGTGTGATGGTGTTTATTCAGGTGTTTCTGGTTTCTGGATCTTAGGGGCTGGATGGTTTAGCGGGAGAGAAGGGAGACGATGGAGAAGCTGGTCAGCCTGTAAGTTCAGTTTGTACCACCGTGGATAAACCTGCACCTCTATCTGAATCTGTTCAGACAGAAATAATAATAATAATTAGGGCTGTCGAAGTTAACGCGATAATAACGCATTAACGCGACCTCAATTTAACGCGATTAAAAAAATTAGTGCCATTAACGCAAATTCTAGTTCATGTTGACACTTGACTGGTAGAACAAACGTTTTAATGTCGGACTTGCCACCGTTTTTCATTTGCGGTTTGTTAACATAATGTAACCGATCGTGGTAGTGATGCACTTGCATAATAAAGAAATAAATACAAGCTATATTCACAAGTTGTCGGGAGCAGAACACTTTATTACACTTAATTAACTTCTTCTTCTGTACCGAATACCGGAAAGCTGAGTCGAGCACGTTAGTTCATGAACTATGGAAGCCCCAAAGGGTCAAAACACACTCACTTCGTGTAGAAACGTCCATCAAACCATCGTCACGATACAACCACAGACAAGTCTGATACAATAACTACGCCTTATCCCACCTAAAGCACCGCTGATCTACAGTGTTTGCTGATGGAGAAATTCTAACCTACAATCTGACATTTACTGCCTAGTATGTGAGTAAATAAAACTCCCTTACAGTTTTCTCTTGTCCCAGCAGTTTTTAACATAAGTACATTTAGCATAAAATGTGTTCACCATTTTAATTGTAACATTTCACTTAAAAATCCTTGTTTTCTATAACATTTACACAGATTTTTTTTAATGCGATTAATCGCGATTAACTATATGAAATTCTGAGATTAATCGCGATTAAAAATTTTAATCGTTTGACAGCCCTAATAATAATGCATGATGGGACGTGATCACATGTTATACTGATGATGATATGAATGTTTGTTCAGGGTCCTGCAGGTCCGTCGGGTGAAGCTGGTCCTCCTGGAGCTCCAGGAAAGAGGGTGAGTGCTGCAGTACTGATACTGATCCAAACTTCTGGATCCAATCAGAGTTAATCAGGAAAAATCAGCTCACGTTGTTCCGTCTGTGATATTAAATTTAAATCTTCTGTTTATTTATCGTTTATTAGTTTCTTATTTTAATAATCCAGTGATAAAGAATTTAATCTCCGGATTCTTCATTTGTCCTTCTGTGTTTTTTTATTCTGATGTAATTAATATAATAAATACTAAAATCTAATCTAATAATCTTTATTTGCAGTTTTATATTAAAATATTAAGAATAAATATTATATAATAATAAAATAAATAATACAGAAATGATTTACTGTTTTTTATATTTGAGTGGTTTGTGTTTGTTCGTCTGTAGGGGCCGATCGGACCTGCTGGACCTGAAGGGAAACCCGGAGAAAAAGGGTCAAAGGTGAAAAATTTACATCAGAATTTTAATAATCTGATCAAAACACAATAAAATAAATTAAAATGTTTCTGTAAATATTAATAAATCTTTACATTTTTATTTCAGAAATGCTGCTAAAATGTCATTTTACTAAAATTTCTTAATTTAAATTTAGAGCAAAATAATAATAAATGTTATATATACTAATAATAAATAAATAAAATAATATCATGTCTAATAATAATAAAATATGTGGATATAATAATTATAATATTAATCGTTTTGGACCTGATAAACAGACTCTCTGAGGAACTGAAGCTTTGATCAGAACGGATGGATCGTCAGGCAGTGATGGTATATCTCTCCCACTATAACTGATTATAAATTTTTTTGTGTGTGCAGGGTGAAGCCGGTACTGAGGGAACCGTGGGTAAAACCGGCCCTGTCGGACCCCAAGGATCCCCTGGAAAGGCCGGTGCTGATGGTCTGAGAGGAATTCCTGGACCTGTGGTATAAAGCACCGCATTCTGCTCATTAATTATCATTACTACATAATTAATTACTACATAATTACTGAGCTGCAGATCAGATTGTGTTTTTTTATTACGTCACTGCAGGGTGAACAGGGACTTCCTGGTGCTGGTGGTAAAGACGGACCCCCCGGGCCCCTGGTACCAAAATAACTCTTTTATTTTCACTTCATATTCATTTAAATGTAGGAGATGAAATCTAGAATTAAATTCTACATCATTTTATTTGATTTGATTCATCAGTGTGTGAGTCTTTAGGTACAAAATTAAACTTAAACTTAAACTAAAATTAAACTTAAACTCTTCTGATTTAGTTTTGGTTTGTTTGGGGTTTTTATTGTGAAACTGTTGCTGCAGTGGATGTTGAACATGTTGGGGTGTATTTAGTTTGTATTTAGTTTGTATTTAGTTTGTATTTAGTTTGTATTTAGTTTGTATTTAGTTTGTATTTAGTTGTTGTTGTTGTGTTTTAGGGCCCCCCTGGTCTCCCCGGACTAAAAGGTGATTTTGGTGTAAAGGGTGAAAAGGTACCGAGACCTTTTATTCTGAATGAAATGATTTTAGTATCACAGCTGTAGTGAACACGTCTGTGTCATGTGATCAGAATCATGTGATCATTAACGGGCTTTGATTATTAATTTCTGATAATATTTTGTGTTTAATAATTTATTGTAATATTTTGTGTTTCAGGGTCACCCGGGTCTGATCGGCCTGATTGGGCCTCCTGGTGAACCGGGAGAGAAAGGAGATCGAGGATTACCGGGACTGCAGGGTACAACCGGAGGGAAAGGAGATCTGGTAAATCCACCAGATTATTTGTCTTTGTTTTTTCTGTTTTACACTTTAATAAAAGATTTAAAAGCTTTTATTGCTTTTTATTGTAATAATAAAATTAAATCTGAATGCAGTTCTAATGTTCTGATGATGTTCTGATGATGCTTTATTAGGGGATGGTTGGAGTTGCTGGTCCTCTGGGTCCCCCTGGACCTCCTGGAGTTCCTGTAAGTTACTTATAATCATTAATTCTATTATAATTCACTTTATTTCTTTACATCATTTAAACTTCTGTTTCTGTCTGTAAGGGAACACAAGGACAAAAAGGATCTAAAGGATCGTCTGTGAGTCCCAAATATTTTAATTTATTCATTTTAATCTTAATAATGAATATAAAAGCAGAATCAGGACGAAACCACTGAGTCACTTTACTTTTATTTATACTGAAGGCTTTTTTTTAAGAAGTTGCTGCAACAATAATAATAATAATAATAATAATAATGATATCATAATAAAGGTGGATGGTGTTGTTTCAGGGTTCAGCGGGTCAGAAAGGTGATCCTGGAGCAGTGGGTCCCCCCGGCCCTCCTGTAAGTCCAATAATCTCCTCAGTTATAAATATAAATATATAAAAATAAATATATAAAAAATTATATAAAATATATTTTATATAAAAATAAAAATATAAAGCTGTTAAATGTCTAGAATCATTATAAACGTTCGGGTCATTTTTTATTAAACATGGACGTTTGATTGGTTGGGTCTGATCCGGGTGTGCTTGGGTTCAGGGCCCTCCTGGTGACATGGTGCAGCCGCTGCCCATCCAGATGAACAAGAAATCCAAGAGATCCTCAGACGTGCAGGGTGACGAGGCGATGATGGATTACGGGCTGGAGGGGATGGAGGACGTGTTCGGCTCCCTCAACAACCTCAAACTCGACATCGAGCGCATGAAGTTTCCTCTGGGGACCCAAGATAATCCAGCCAGGACCTGCAAGGACCTTCACATCAGCCAACCGGACTTCAGTGACGGTGAGGAGCACCTGCAGCCACACCCACACACACCTGCACTCTAAACCACACCCACCTGTACTTTACATCACACACACCCACACCTGAACCCTACAGCCACACACACACACCTGAACCCCGCAGCCACACCCACACACACCTGAACCCCGCAGCCACACACACCTGAACCCCGCAGCCACACACACCTGAACCCTACAGCCACACACACCTGAACCCCGCAGCCACACACACCTGAACCCTACAGCCACACCCACACACACCTGAACCCTGCAGCCACACCCACACACACCTGAACCCCGCAGCCACACACATCTGAACACTGCAGCCACACCCACACACACCTGAACCCCGTAGCCACACACACCTGAACCCTGCAGCCACACCCACACACACCTGCACTCTAAACCACACCCACCTGTACTCTACACCACACACACACACACACCTGTATCCTGCAGATCAGCCAACCGGACTTCAGCGAAGGTGAGGAGCACCAGCACAGGAACCTGCATAGGAACCTGAACCCTGCAGCCACACCCACACACACCTAAACCCCGCAGCCACACACACCTGAACCCTGCAGCCACACCCACACACACCTGAACCCTACAGCCACACCCACACACACCTGCACTCTAAACCACACACACCTGCACTCTAAACCACACCCACCTGTACTCTACACCACACCCACACACACCTGAACCCTACAGCCACACACACCTGAAATTTTCCTCATGCTCCTCTTGTTTGGTTTGTAGGACATTACTGGATTGATCCCAACATGGGCTGTAAGGGCGATGCCTTCAGGGTTCACTGTAACTTCACTGCAGGAGGAGAGACGTGTATCTACCCCGACAAAAAATCCTCAGGGGTGAGAAAATAGTTTTAAGCTAACCTGAAACATTTCAACTCAGATATAAATAATTAATAATATATAATAAATAATAATAATAGATATAAATAATTAATAATGTATAATAAATAATAGTAGTAGATATAAATAATACAGGATTTACATTGTTTTAATTCTTTATTTCTGACTCTCAGGTGAGAATATCGAACTGGCCTAAGGAATCTCCGGGGACGTGGTTTAGTGAGTTTAAGCGTGGCAAAATCGTGAGTCTGGTTTTATTACTAGCATTGTTAGCGTTGCTGTTGTTGGATCTTTGTTGGTTCTGAACGTTGGTTTGGTTCTCAGCTCTCGTATGTGGACGTGGAGGAACGCTCCATCAGCAGCGTGCAGATGACCTTCCTCAAACTGCTGAGTTCTACAGCCAGACAGAACTTCACCTACATCTGCCATCAGTCCACCGCCTGGTACGACGCCAAAGCTAACAACTACGACAAAGCGCTGCGCTTCCTCGGCTCCAACGACGAAGAAATGTCCTACGAGAACAATCCCTTCATCAAAGCCCTCTCTGATGGATGTGCGGTAAGCAGCTAACGCTTGTGCTAATAATCTCTTATAAATATTTTACAATCATTTACAATTCAGAGTACATTTATTACATTTATAAAACAAACAAAGAAGATCAGAAATGTGCTGCAGCACCGGCGAAAATAAATCCATTCTTTAATCACATTCACTCTGACTGACAGTTTAATGATCCAGTTTAATCTAGGCTGCTGGTTTAACTGGTCTCCCAGTCTAAAATAATACTGGTCCTGAATTCACATCCACACCAGTTTAAGTATCAGGAGAAATGTAGCATCTTAAACTCTTCTAAACCCAGTAAACCAGACCAGTCTAAACGTAACATTTTAAGCTTTGTTAACATTTAAATAGTAAATAAATAAAGACCTGAAAATGAAAACCTTGTTGTTTGGTGACGTTTGTTGTAAGAAATCTCTCGTGTTTGTTGTGTGTTGTAGCTGAAGCAGGGTTACTCCCGGACCGTCCTGGAGATCAACACTCCCAAAATCGATCAGGTTCCCGTCATCGACGTCATGCTGAACGATTTCGGGGATCCAAACCAGAGATTCGGCTTCGAGCTCGGTTCCGTCTGCTTCCTGGGATAAAAATAAGCTTTTAATTATGCTGGACGCTGACACACACACTCAGACACACACACAAACACATACACACACACACTCACACACACACACAAACACATACACACACACACTCACACACACACACAAACACATACACACACACACTCACACACACACTGTTGGTTTAGACTGAGTGGACGTGTGTGTGTGTGTTGGTGTGACGACGAGCTGCAGGAGAAACATAAAGACTGAAGTGATGAAAACTGAGACACAAAAACAGAATCATTTTACCCCCAAACACCCAGGATCCCGTCTAACAACCCTAATCCCAGTCCAATCATCCTGATCCTGATCCCTAATCCTGAGCCTAAACAGGAGAATTTACTTTTACTTTTTACTTTAATTTTACTTTAAAAACGTTCCGGATTCAGGACTGATGCTGGAAATAGAAATTAATCCTAAATTTAGAACCAATTATAAGATCTGGATTTAATCTTACCCTGAATCTAATCCTGTTTCATTACTAATCCTCCTTGTACAACCACTATTAGTCCTAATCCTAATCCCAGAGTCCTGGGTTTATTTGGTTCCTGCAGGTTCTTTATTTGCTCGTGTTTTAAATCTGAATCCAGAACTTTGAGGTGCTAAAATTAAAGGTGCATTTTAATAAACTGTAATTATTGTTCTGTACAATAAAGTTCATGCATGAGTTTTTATTCTTTATTTTTAGTTTATTTGGGTTTATTTGTTGTTGTTGCTTGAATAAAGTCACGTTAGGGGCAGCAGGTTGTAAATATGAACCACTCTATGTGATTTACAGCAGACTTTATTAGAATTTGTGTAGAATTAAAGTTTCTGTGGTAATGATGAATTATTATTTTATCAGACTCACTGACCTCAGTAATAATTAAATCTTAAATAAATCATGCAGTTTAGATCAGAATTTATTATTCAATTGGACCAAAGTTTTTTTCTTGCTTCATATTTAAGTTTCAGATTTTATTTGGTTTTTATTTGGTATTTCTTGTTAAACAGATTTGTACACGCCCAGTTCCCTTTAAATACAGACACTAAATGTACACGGTCGTGTTTGTTTACTTTATAATTTATGTCAAATTTGGAATAAATGATTTTGGTAAACAGGAGGAGAATGCTTCTGTGGTGTTTCTGTTAATCTTGTTCATGTCGTTAGATTTGTAATATTTTATTGATTTTAAATAAACAGCGACTGATCTCAAACCAGCACAAAACCACCATCACACAGATTTACTGTAGCAGCAGGACGAGTTTCATCTGAACCTGATCATTTAGATAAAATATAAAACCAGTTTAAAACCAGTTGTTTTTAATACTTTAATAATCAGATTTGATTTCAGGTGGTGGTTTTGTGTGTCCAGCTCTCTCATTCTGAGTAAATTTGATGATTAAACTGGGTTCCTCAGGATGGTGATGGTACAGCACTTCACATCTAATGAATTTTATTGATCTGTTGGAGGCCGATCGGTCCGATTAGCATCGTTCTGATCACCGTACAGAAGCAGAAATCTGAGACTGAATCAGGATCAGGATGGAGCTGCTGTACCAGGGCTGTGGGGATGATGGACACAATCTTTCCTCAGATGATTGAAACGACTGAGACTGATGAACAGAGCTGCTCACTTCCAGATGAGTCGAACAAAATTCACTTTTATTATTAAATCTTATAATAAGTTTCAGTTCATAAAAACATCATGAATTCAACAAAAAGTTCTAAAAACATTTTAAACTGAACAATACACAACATCAACAACTGAAAATAACAAAAACTATAAATAAAAAAAGTGCAAAAAAAATAGAATAGAATTAAAATAGAATTAAAAATAGAATAAATAGAATTAAAACAGTAAAATCTCCAGACGGATCCACCGACCGGACCAAATAAACAAGCCGAAGTAAATTTGGATGCAGTGCAGCATGAAGTAATGAACACTGTAGTGTGTGTGTGTGTGTGTGTGTGTGTGTGTGTGTGTGTGTGCAGCAGTGTTGAGTTTCATGGTGCAGATTTAATGGAATAAACACACACAGATAAATTTAGCTGCAGCTCCAGATCTGATCTGATGTTCAGCTGCACGAGTGTTGATGTGTTTAAATCTAATAACATCAGATCAGTGAAACTGTCATTAATATATCAATCATCAATCAATTACCTACAGCCATCAATAATCAATCACCTACATGCATCAATCATCAATCAATTATCTACAGCCATCAATAATCAATCAATTATCTACAGCCATCAATAATCAGTATTAGCTCAGTGGTTAGGATACTGGACTTGTAATCTGAAGGTTGCTGGTTCAAGCCCCACCACTGCCAAGTTACCACTGTTGGGCCCCTGAAAGGCCCTTAACCCTCAATTGCTCAAAATCATGTTCAGTCATAAATGTAAGTCGCTTTGTATGCTAAATGCAGAAAATGTAAATGTAAGTAATCAATCAATCATATACAGGCATCAATAATTAAAGCCCATTTACCACCAAGTCTGCCATTGTTGGGCCCTTGAGTAAGGCCCCAAACACTCAGATGCTTGGATTGTGTCCTGAATTAGCAGTAAATCACTTTAAATAACCACATAAATGAATCTGATTATTTCACTTTTACATTTACAGCATTTAGAAGAAGCTTGCTTACAGTACTGTGACAGTATACAGTTGAAGCAATTAAGGGTTAAGGGCCTCGCTCAAGGGCCCAACAGTGATAACCTGGCAGTGGTGGGGCTTGAACCAGCGACCTTTTGATTACTAGTCCAGTACCTTAACCGCTGAGCTACAGCTGCCTACAATATTATTCCTTTGTTATAAATCAAAACGTTTCTGTTTGTGTTTATAGGAGATTTTTGTACTAATAAAAAGATCAAATAATAAAAACGAGGCCTGAATATTTCATTCTTTATGATCTTTATGTTTTATTACAGTTTTTATTTTTATCAGCTGTTTTAAACGTTAAATTCTGTATCGTTAAGCTGAACCGGATCTCCGACACGCCGTCTGAACCTGATACACATGAGAACTCATCAGCACGTCACCCTCACACCCCCCTCATACCCAGACATACCCCCCTGACATACCCCCACACACCCCCCTGACATACCTTCATACCTCGAGTGGATCTGGTTTTGGTGACCGTGGCAGGTTCCAGTTGAGGCGCAGCACCAGTGCAGGATGCAACTGAAGGATTTCTTCACTGTAGCTCAGTTCATTAAAACCCGCTGTGATCACGGCCTGAAAGCTGGAGAACCTACCAATGTTAAAAATTATGTTTTCTTTGAGGTGGAGATTCTGGATTCCATCAGCAGGACGAAGCTCTGTTACCTGGATAAAGTGAGTCCTTCCCTCCGAACTTCATCTGAACGTCTAAATCTCACATCATTCAGGATTATAATGAATCTGAGTTCCTGATGTTTGTGTGAACAGGTCGAGCCGAGCGCCACCGTCGCAGAAATCAAGCAGCAGCTGCACAAAATATGTGAGATTTCATTTTAATTATCAGGAATTTTATAATTAAATACATTTATTTATTAATGATGAACGACTGAATGTTTTCAGATCCTAAATGGGCTCCAACAAGACAAGCACTGCTGCTGCACCCTGGTAAATATTATCACAGGTGTTTCAGCCACGCCCGTTACTAACAGCTGCTTGAAATAACCTGTACTGAACCAATTTTATGCTCCAGAATTTGCAGCAACAGTTTGGGGAAGGCTCTGTCCAACTCCAGCATGAGAGTTGGGTTTAGAGAAACTTCAGCAGTTCTAAGATCTAAACCCCAGTAAAGTTTTTTGGTATGAATTGGAACATCACGTGAGCCTGACCTGCTAATCCGTCCGTTCCTGATCTTACAAAAGCACAAACTCTAACTGATATCTTGTGTCCACAAACTTTTGTACCTATAATATATTGGAGATGATAAATGTAAACGTTACAGATATGAAGGATGTTAGCAGAGAGCGACGCTGTACTGCACTGTATCTCACCTCTGAACCTGATATCAGTAACAGATTCACACTGGATCCTGATCGTGAGTTACTGACGCCGGTTGCTGCTGAATGTTTGTGTTTCAGAGGGAAAAGCTTTAAAAGATCAAGAGATTTTAGAAGATTTACCAGTAGGGACGATGGCGACTCTGTTCCTGCAGGATCTCGGTCCTCAGCTCGGCTGGACGATGGTGACGCCACACAAACTCACATTCTGTTTAATTTACATAAACTTTTACATTTTATTTAATTAGAATTTATCTGAACATGAGCAGAAGTTTGTGATGGTTCTGATGGTTCTGATGTTTCTGATGGTTCTGTAGGTGTTTTTGGCTGAAAGTTTTGGGCCCCTTTTTATTTATCTGATCTTTTATTATCGGCTTCCATTTATCTACAATCACCAGCACGACTACACAAAGAGTCCTCACACTGTCGTCAGGTAATACACACACACACACACACACACACACACATATACTCATACATGTACACACACTCTCTTTCACACACACCCAAGTCCATAAAATAGAATCATAAATATGTGATTATAAATGTAATACAGGCTATAGTTGTTTGTTATGATTAAGTTTGATTGTTTAATAATAATAATAATAATAATAATTTTAGGTTGGCGTGTTGGTGTCACTCACTACACTACAGTAAGAAACTGCTGGAGACCATTTTTATTCATCGCTTTTCACACGGAACTCTGCCGATAAACACCATCATCCTGGTAATTATTATTATTATTTATTATTATTATTATTATCATTATTATTTTATTATTATTGTAATTATTATTATTATGTTTTTATTTTCAGAATTGTTTGTATTATTGGGGATTTGCAGCCTGGTTATCGTACTACATCAACCATCCTCTCTACACCACACCACGTCAGTAATCACACACACACACACACACACACACACCACGTCAGTAATCACACACACACACACACACACACACACACACCACGTCAGTAATCACACACACACACACACACACACCACGTCAGTAATCACACACACACACACACACCACGTCAGTAATCACACACACACACACACACACACACACACACACACACACACACACACACACCACGTCAGTAATCACACACACACATACACACCACGTCAGTAATCACACACACACACCACGTCAGTAATCACACACACACACCACGTCAGTAATCACACACACACACCATGTCAGTAATCACACACACACACACACACCATCCGCTCTACACCACACCACGTCAGTAATCACACACACACACACACCACGTCAGTAATCACACACACACACACACACACCACGTCAGTAATCACACACACACACACCATCCGCTCTACACCACACCACGTCAGTAATCACACACACACACACACACCACGTCAGTAATCACACACACACACACACACACCATCCGCTCTACACCACACCACGTCAGTAATCACACACACACACCACGTCAGTAATCACACACTCACACACACACACCACGTCAGTAATCACACACTCACACACACACACACCACGTCAGTAATCACACACTCACACACACACACACCACGTCAGTAATCACACACACACACCACGTCAGTAATCACACACACACACACACACACACACACACACCACGTCAGTAATCACACACACACACACACACCATCCGCTCTACACCACAGGTCAGTAATCATACACACACACACACACACACACACACACACTTAATTGAATCATATTAAACCAGTAAGATTAAGCTGAATTATTTTATCAGTGTACGGGAAGCTTCAGATCTACTCGTCCTTCATCACGTTTCTGGTACGAGTGTAAAATCTCACTAATTAATAATAACAGAAACATTTAGAACTCAAACGCTTCAGTTTTCATTAGAAAAATTAAAATGATTTTTTAATCTTCAGATCTGTGAGACCGGAAACTTCTTCATCCACCTGAAACTGAACAAGACCAGCAGCAATGGTGAGAAAAACACGATTCATCATCATCATCACCATCATCATCATTACCATCATCATCCCCATCACCACCGCTATCATCATCATTTTGTCTCTGTACTACAGTTTCCTTTCACCTCTAAAACCCTGCAGCAGATGGATTGGCTGCACTAAATGACCTCTAGGTGTAAATGAGTAAATGTGTGATTAGGTGTTGGCCCGTGGATCCACCATGACCCTGATCAGGTTGAAGTCGTTGGAAAGAATAACCCGTGTAGTACAGCAGTGTGTGTGGTGTTTGTGTTATAGGGTCGAGACCCACGCAGATCCCGTACCCCAGTAAGAACCCCTTCACCTGGCTCTTCTTCTTTGTCTCCTGCCCCAACTACACCTACGAGGTGAGCAGGACTAGAAATAGGACTCTGTGTGTGTGTGTGTGTGTGTGTGTGTGTGTGGTTATAGGATATATAGTCTTATATATAGGATATTATTCACTATATTGATGAAATGTTTAACTGAAAAGTCACTTCAGTGGTTCTGGATCCACTGCAGTCCTGAGCTGAATGAGGCAGTGAATGAATGAATGAATTAATGAATGAATGAATGAATGAGTGTGTGTGTGTGTGTGTGTGTGTGTGTGGTTGTATCCGGTGTGGTTGTATCTGTGTGGTTGTATCCGGTGTGGTTGTATCTGTGTGGTTGTATCCGGTGTGGTTGTATCTGTGTGGTTGTAGCCGGGGTGGTTGTATCGGTGTGGTTGTATCTGTGTGGTTGTATCCGGTGTGGTTGTATCTGTGTGGTTGTATCCGGTGTGGTTGTATCTGTGTGGTTGTAGCCGGTGTGGTTGTATCTGTGTGGTTGTAGCCGGGGTGGTTGTATCGGTGTGGTTGTATCTGTGTGGTTGTATCTGTGTGGTTGGAGCTGGTGTGTGTGTGTGTGGTTGGAGCCGGTGTGGTTGTATCTGTGTGGTTGTAGCTGGTGTGTGTGTGTGTGTGTGGTTGTAGCCGGGGTGGTTGTATCGGTGTGGTTGTATCTGTGTGGTTGTAGCCGGTGTGTGTGGTTGCAGCCGGGGTGGTTGTATCGGTGTGGTTGTAGCTGTGTGGTTGTAGCCGGTGTGGTTGTATCTGTGTGGTTGTAGCCGGGGTGGTTGTATCTGTGTGGTTGTATCCGGGGTGGTTGTATCTGTGTGGTTGTATCTGTGTGGTTGTATCTGTGTGGTTGTAGCCGGTGTGGTTGTATCTGTGTGGTTGTAGCTGGTGTGTGTGTGTGGTTGTAGCCGGGGTGGTTGTATCTGTGTGGTTGTAGCCGGGGTGGTTGTATCTGTGTGGTTGTATCCGGGGTGGTTGTATCTGTGTGGTTGTATCTGTGTGGTTGTAGCCGGTGTGGTTGTATCTGTGTGGTTGTAGCTGGTGTGTGTGTGGTTGTAGCCAGGGTGGTTGTATCTGTGTGGTTGTAGCTGGTGTGGTGTGTGTGTGTGGTTGTAGCCGGGGTGGTTGTATCTGTGTGGTTGTAGCTGGTGTGTGTGTGTGGTTGTAGCCGGGGTGGTTGTATCTGTGTGGTTGTAGCTGTGTGGTTGTAGCTGTGTGGTTGTAGCTGATGTGTGTGTGTGGTTGTAGCTGGTGTGGTTGTATCTGTGTGGTTGTAGCTGATGTGTTCGTGTGGTTGTAGCCGGTGTGGTTGTATCTGTGTGGTTGTAGCTTGTGTGTGTGTGTGGTTGTAGCCGGGGTGGTTGTATCTGTGTGGTTGTAGCTGTGTGGTTGTAGCTGATGTGTGTGTGTGGTTGTAGCCGGTGTGGTTGTATCTGTGTGGTTGTATCTGTGTGGTTGTAGCTGTGTGGTTGTAGATGATGTGTTCGTGTGGTTGTAGCCGGTGTGGTTGTATCTGTGTGGTTGTAGCTGGTGTGTGTGTGTGGTTGTAGCCGGTGTGGTTGTATCTGTGTGGTTGTATCTGTGTGGTTGTAGCTGGTGTGTTTGTGTGGTTGTAGCCGGTGTGGTTGTATCTGTGTGGTTGTATCTGTGTGGTTGTAGCTGTGTGGTTGTAGCTGATGTGTTGGTGTGGTTGTAGCCGGTGTGGTTGTATCTGTGTGGTTGTATCTGTGTGGTTGTAGCTGGTGTGTGTGTGGTTGTTGCCGGGGTGGTTGTAGCTGTGTGGTTGTGTCTGTGTGGTTGTATCTGTGTGGTTGTATCTGTGTGGTTGTAGCTGGTGTGTGTGTGTGTGGTTGTATCTGTGTGGTTGTATCTGTGTGGTTGTAGCTGTGTGGTTGTAGCTGATGTGTGTGTGTGGTTGTAGCTGGTGTGGTTGTATCTGTGTGGTTGTATCTGTGTGGTTGTAGCTGTGTGGTTGTAGCTGATGTGTTGGTGTGGTTGTAGCCGGTGTGGTTGTATCTGTGTGGTTGTAGCTGTGTGGTTGTAGATGATGTGTTCGTGTGGTTGTAGCCGGTGTGGTTGTATCTGTGTGGTTGTAGCTGGTGTGTGTGTGTGGTTGTAGCCGGTGTGGTTGTATCTGTGTGGTTGTATCTGTGTGGTTGTAGCCGGTGTGGTTGTATCTGTGTGGTTGTATCTGTGTGGTTGTAGCTGGTGTGTTTGTGTGGTTATAGCCGGTGTGGTTGTATCTGTGTGGTTGTATCTGTGTGGTTGTAGCTGTGTGGTTGTAGCTGATGTGTTGGTGTGGTTGTAGCCGGTGTGGTTGTATCTGTGTGGTTGTATCTGTGTGGTTGTAGCTGGTGTGTGTGTGGTTGTTGCCGGGGTGGTTGTAGCTGTGTGGTTGTGTCTGTGTGGTTGTAGCCGGGGTGGTTGTATCTGTGTGGTTGTAGCCGGTGTTGCTCTGGTTGCAGGTGGGGTCGTGGATGAGCTTCACCGTGATGACTCAGTGTGTTCCAGGTACCTCCATCACGTCACCACCAGATTAATTATAAATAATAGAGGAATTATAACGATGTGTGTGTTCGTTATCACGTCTTCTTTATCTCTCTCCACAGTGGGCGTGTTCACGCTGATCGCGTTTGTACAGATGACGATCTGGGCTCGAGGGAAACATCAAACCTACATGAAGGAATGTAAAGATTATCCTGAGCTCAGAACCTCCATCATTCCATTGTTCCTCTGATCCTGAACCCTCCTCATCCAGCCCCCCCCACACACACACACACACACAGCGCATGTATAATAATCGTTTATATGTTCTAACATCATTTCATTCAGTCACTAACGACCTGCCCTATCACTGCTCTCGGCCAATCAGAGATCACGGTTCTTCTACACTCAGAGATTGAGGGCGTTTATCTCTGGTCTGTCATGCAGAGCACTGGTTCAGGTTTAAGTCAGTTTAGCAGTACAGTGGGCTTTGATTGGCTGGGAGCAGCACAGAGAGTTCTGATTGGCTGGGAGCAGCACAGAGAGTTCTGATTGACTGGAAGCAGTACAAAGAGCTCTGATTGGCTGGGAGCAGTACAGCGAGCTCTGATTGGCTGGGACTTCAACTGAGAAGCACAGAGAGCAAAAAAGCACAACGTTTATATTTACACATAAAACATGAAACTGTACAGAATTCTACTGTCCAGGGTTCCAAACACCCACAGCATTTAGTTTATCTTCAATTTAACATTTTATAAACAATAAAAACAGAAAATGTGACATGAGCAAATGTTTTTATTCTTTTATGCTCTGAATTCATTTATTAGATCAGTAATAGAATTATATAATAGAATTATAAGATGCTGCTTGACGTTTGTCCAAAATAAAGATTTCTGGATGAACTCAGGGACAAAACTTAAATAAAAAACTTACAATAAAAAAGTACAAATAAAATATTTATTAATAAATGATTAATGCAGATTTTTGTATAAAAGAGCATCAATAAAGTTTTTACATTGTTTTCTGTTGTGATTTTATTTGGTTTTTGACGTTTTTGTGGGTGAAATTTTAACTTCACGTCGAGCTCCAGCTGCTCTGGGATGAAGAACCACATCATCATCATCATCATCCTCACCGGACTGCTGCTTCGCAAAATTCACAAAGACCTGCAAGATCAAATCAAAACCTTTATAAGATCAATCAGCTTTAAATATTTATACAGTATTGATTATATATTGAATGTAGAACTGTATTATATTAATACAGAACAAAAGGAAACTGAGGATTAATGGTGTATAATCGTGTATATAATCGTATATATAATCGTACATACTGTATAATCGTATATATAATCATGTGTATAATTGAGTATATCTTGGTGTGTATAAATGAACCAAGCGTTGTTCTCCTCCCTCACCTGATCCAGCGTGGTCTGAGACACGGAGTAATCCTGGATGTTGAGTTTGTCCTTGTTGGCGGTGAGGAGCTGGAAGACCCGGGCGAGGGAGGACGAGCTGATCTGGTACTGCAGGGAGCTGTGATGCTTCTCACACTGGATACAGGAGGGAAAGTTCTTCTCTATAAAAACCTCCACAGGTCTCAGATCAGGAGAGGAACCAGGTTTATCTGCTCTGATCTTCATCGTCACCACGTAACCATCACCAAACCTGCACACACACACACACACACACACACACAGATCTTAGTAAGAGTAAGTACAGTGTTATAAACATTCAGGCTTGTTCTGGGTTTAAATGTGAAATCTGGTTTATTTCATCGTGCTCAGTTCCTGCTCAGGTGACTGGAATTAAAAAAGCATAATAATAATAATAATAACAATAATAATAACAATAATAATAATAATAATAACAATAATAATAACAATAATAATAATAATAACAATAATAATAACAATAAGAAGAAGAAGAAGAAGAAGAACCAGCATTAGTGGCTCACTGGTGAGGAAATAAACGGTATATTATTTATTATTTATTGTTGCATGACTTACTTGTATTTGAGGTGCTGGATGGTGCCGAGACATTTAAAGGTTCCGTTCACCATGATCGCCAACCGAGTACACAACGCTTCACACTCCTCCATACTGTACACACACACACACAGTGTGGAGATGTTCTTCATGTTTTTTACATAGTTTGAGAAGAACTGAGAAGCTTACCTGTGAGACGTTAACACCACAGCTCTGCCGTCGCGGATCACGCTCATGATAACATTCCACAGGAGGCGGCGAGCGTGAGGATCCATACCGGTGGTTGGTTCATCCTGGAACGACATACTGAGGTTTATATAAACTTACAGTTTATAATTCTGTACTAGGTATCAGGAGGTTGTAGGTTCAGATTTCAGCTGAAACACACCTTAAATACCAAATCACTTAACAACAACCTAGCAACCACCTCAAATACCATAGCAACCGTATAGCAAGCTTCACACCGGGCTAACATGTTACATCTCATCACAAGTCATTTATTCATGTTTAATGTAGAAACATCTGAGTTATGTAACTGTCAAATATAAAAGAGATAGTGTGTGTGTGGGGGTGGGGGTTAAAACTTTTCCACAGTCCTGTACAGGTATAAAACATACCAGCAAGAGCACCGGGGGGCAGCCGATCATGGCAATGGCGGTGGAGAGTTTCCTTTTGTTGCCCCCACTGTAGGTTCCAGCACAGCGAGAGGCGTACTCCACCAGACCGATTTTCTCAACGCACCACTGCGCCACCTGCAGGACGAAGTGCAGAACAGAACCATGATGGTGTAATGCAGTGGTGGGCAAACTACGGCCCGCGGGCCACATACGGCTAGGTTAGGCTGCTTAATCCGGCCCGCTGAGTATTTACAAAATTGTCCTAAAGCCGCATTAATTTCACCTTTTTCCTGCAGTACCCTGCGTTTGAATTTATTCCACTAGATGGCGCACGCCAAACACTACCGACCTTTGCTAAAGCCGAGTCTATCTGGTGTACACTATTCATTCATCACATCTGCCATCGCACTGAGCCCTACCGCCCCTCTGGAGTCGCCTATCACGCCATTAACATACGTCGAAAGTGCTGCTTTAAATGCTGAATTGGTTTTGTTTAGACGGTGATACACCAAGTAGAAACAAGCATAAAAATAATAAAAAAAATACATTAAAAAATCACACACACGCCTGTGTAAACGTGCACATACTGTGATGAGTCTGGAGTTTCATTTATATTCAAAAAATAATTATTTAATCATGAAAATAAAGGTTTGAGTGTCACCAAACTTCAATACACTGTCCCAACAACACTGTTCCCACTGTAACTGAATACGGTAGGTGGGCAATCTTTACTTCTTAGGTTTCACATGCAATTTATATTAGCTCCAAACCCCCACACCCACCCGGCCCGTCTGTCAATTTTTAAAACTCAGAGTGGCCCTTGAGCCGAAAAGTTTACCCACCCCTGGTGTAATGGGAGTAATGGGAGAGCGTGGTTAGCATTAGCATTAGCTCTATTCATTCCAGTAGGGTTATTTAGGGGTGCAGTGAGGCACAAGGCTCAGATGATGAAGAGTTTTACTGACCCGTGAGATTTGGGACTCGGGGACCCCCCGGAGGCGAGCGTACAGGTAAAGATGCTCCTGCCCCGTCAGCAGATCATCGATGGCATCAAACTGAGGACAGTAGCCCATGTTCTGATGCACGTCCAGGATGTTGGTCAGGACGCTTCATGAAGACACATTTTCATGACGAGTTATAAACACAATCCTGCAGATTCATTTCATCAGTTTTTCTTTATGAATTACTGAAACGTCACCTGTAACCGGATACCAAGGCCTCGCCGGAGGTCAGGTCCGTGTCTCCAGTTAGCATTTTAAAAGTCGTTGTTTTTCCAGCTCCGTTCACACCAAGCAGCCCGAAACACTAAAGTACAGATTGTTAAGTACAGATAAACTATAGATTGTTTAGGTGGACACACTCCTCCACCCTCATTAGCATATCATTTAATAATAATAACAATTTAATAATGTGCATAATAACAGTGCTGCACCATCATGATTATTATTATAGATGTTAAAAATATTCCTGATAATAAAAATCCTACAGAAACACAGAAATTCTCAGATTCTTATTAAATCTTATTATTAAATCTTTACCTCTCCAGGAGGAACTCCAACACAGATTCTATCCACCGCCGGCCTCCTCCTGCCCACATACCTCTACACACACACACACACACACACACACACACTCTTATATATACAGGTAAAATCATAAATATCTGTATCTTTATTATTCTGAGCCTGGTCGATGTACCTTGGTGAGGTCTCGAATGTGGACGAGGTCAGTGTTTGTAGTTTGGTTGTAGATTCTCTGTCTCTCCTGAGCAACGTCATCATCTTCATCCTGCACAGGAACCTGGGTGTTCTCACACAACCTGCACACCAACCCGTCCCATCAGCACCAAAACATCAACAAAACAAGTCTATATATGTATATAAATAAATACAGAGGTGTATATATGTATATAAATAAATACAGAGGTGTATATATGTATATAAATAAATACAGAAGTGTATATATGTATATAAATAAATACAGAAGTGTATATATGTATATAAATAAAGACAGAAGAGTATATATGTATATAAATAAATACAGAGGTGTATATATGTATATAAATAAAGACAGAAGAGTATATATGTATATAAATAAAGACAGAGGTGTATATATGTATATAAATAAAGGCAGAGGTGTATATACGTATATAAATAAATACAGAGGTGTATATATGTATATAAATAAAGACAGAAGAGTATATATGTATATAAATAAAGACAGAGGTGTATATATGTATATAAATAAAGACAGAAGAGTATATATGTATATAAATAAAGACAGAGGTGTATATATGTATATAAATAAAGGCAGAGGTGTATATACGTATATAAATAAAGACAGAAGAGTATATATGTATATAAATAAATACAGAAGTGTATATATGTATATAAATAAATACAGAGGTGTATATATGTATATAAATAAAGACAGAGGTGTATATATGTATATAAATAAAGACAGAGGTGTATATATGTATATAAATAAATACAGAGGTGTATATATGTATATAAATAAATACAGAGGTGTATATATGTATATAAATAAATACAGAGGTGTATATATGTATATAAATAAATACAGAGGTGTATATATGTATATAAATAAAGACAGAGGTGTATATATGTATATAAATAAATACAGAGGTGTATATATGTATATAAATAAATACAGAGGTGTATATATGTATATAAATAAAGACAGAGGTGTATATATGTATATAAATAAATACAGAGGTGTATATATGTATATAAATAAATACAGAGGTGTATATATGTATATAAATAAAAAAAGAGGTGTATATATGTATATAAATAAATACAGAGGTGTATATATGTATATAAATAAATACAGAAGTGTATATATGTATATAAATAAATACAGAAGTGTATATAAATAAATACAGAGGTGTATATATGTATATAAATAAAGACAGAGGTGTATATATGTATATAAATAAAGACAGAGGTGTATATATGTATATAAATAAATACAGAGGTGTATATATGTATATAAATAAATACAGAGGTGTATATATGTATATAAATAAATACAGAGGTGTATATATGTATATAAATAAATACAGAGGTGTATATATGTATATAAATAAATACAGAGGTGTATATATGTATATAAATAAATACAGAGGTGTATATATGTATATAAATAAATACAGAGGTGTATATATGTATATAAATAAATACAGAGGTGTATATATGTATATAAATAAATACAGAGGTGTATATATGTATATAAATAAATACAGAGGTGTATATATGTATATAAATAAAGACAGAGGTGTATATATGTATATAAATAAAGACAGAGGTGTATATATGTATATAAATAAATACAGAGGTGTATATATGTATATAAATAAATACAGAGGTGTATATATGTATATAAATAAATACAGAGGTGTATATATGTATATAAATAAATACAGAGGTGTATATATGTATATAAATAAAGACAGAGGTGTATATATGTATATAAATAAAGACAGAGGTGTATATATGTATATAAATAAAGACAGAGGTGTATATATGTATATAAATAAATACAGAGGTGTATATATGTATATAAATAAAGACAGAGGTGTATATATGTATATAAATAAAGACAGAGGTGTATATATGTATATAAATAAATACAGAGGTGTATATATGTATATAAATAAATACAGAAGTGTATATATGTATATAAATAAATACAGAAGTGTATATATGTATATAAATAAATACAGAGGTGTATATATGTATATAAATAAATACAGAGGTGTATATATGTATATAAATAAATACAGAAGTGTATATATGTATATAAATAAATACAGAAGTGTATATATGTATATAAATAAATACAGAGGTGTATATATGTATATAAATAAATACAGAGGTGTATATATGTATATAAATAAATACAGAAGTGTATATATGTATATAAATAAAGACAGAGGTGTATATATGTATATAAATAAATACAGAGGTGTATATATGTATATAAATAAATACAGAGGTGTATATATGTATATAAATAAATACAGAGGTGTATATATGTATATAAATAAATACAGAAGTGTATATATGTATATAAATAAATACAGAAGTGTATATATGTATATAAATAAATACAGAGGTGTATATATGTATATAAATAAAGACAGAGGTGTATATATGTATATAAATAAATACAGAGGTGTATATATGTATATAAATAAATACAGAGGTGTATATATGTATATAAATAAATACAGAAGTGTATATATGTATATAAATAAATACAGAGGTGTATATATGTATATAAATAAATACAGAAGTGTATATATGTATATAAATAAATACAGAAGTGTATATATGTATATAAATAAATACAGAAGTGTATATATGTATATAAATAAATACAGAGGTGTATATATGTATATAAATAAATACAGAAGTGTATATATGTATATAAATAAATACAGAAGTGTATATATGTATATAAATAAAGACAGAGGTGTATATATGTATATAAATAAATACAGAGGTGTATATATGTATATAAATAAATACAGAAGTGTATATATGTATATAAATAAATACAGAGGTGTATATATGTATATAAATAAATACAGAAGTGTATATATGTATATAAATAAATACAGAAGTGTATATATGTATATAAATAAATACAGAAGTGTATATATGTATATAAATAAATACAGAGGTGTATATATGTATATAAATAAAGACAGAGGTGTATATATGTATATAAATAAAGACAGAGGTGTATATATGTATATAAATAAAGACAGAGGTGTATATATGTATATAAATCAAGGACCCGCCCCTCACCAGTGATGCAGGAAGAACCTGTACTGGATCAGGAGATTAAAGAGGAAGTAGATGAATCCTTCAGCAGCCATGAACACCATGTACTTCCCTACAAAATCCCACCTGAAGGGCTCCATCACGTACTCCTCCCCTTCACCAACCACACACAGAGACAGGAAGTGATCAGTCACATCACACACTCAACATCCTGCACTGTAATGCTACAAACACACGTACTGGAATGGGCTGATTTCATCTTTAATAACACATTTAACCCCACTCAACACCTCTGGGATGAACTGGAACATGAATGTCTTTCGTCTGGCTGTTGCTCTGATCCACTGGGTTTGATATAATAAGACACCATGTTGCCAGAAACTCTAAAACTAAACTCTGACCGGACAGTCGAGCGTCTGCACTGAGACGTTGCTTTTTTTTAGCAGGTCAGTCACTCCTGGGGAGATTCATCACTGCCTCAGGTCGACCTGATTCACTGATGGTGGCTTGAACTGTGATTTATCAGGGACCTGAGCCTGAGAAAAAGCTCTAACACATGTTGGATTATCTGTACATCTGGAGTATCCTTCATCGGTGGCACAATGTTCCTCTAGAAACTTTAAGGTAAAACTGGTTAACTTATGTGTGTGTGTAAAATCCACAATAGCAAAGGCAATTTGAGGGGGGGGGGCAAATACTTTTTCACACCACAGATGTAAAGTATGTGAAGGTGTTTTACCGAATCGGGCGTAGACGTCGCTCACTGCCTGGTTCATGGCTAAATCGATCAGGCCTCGTCCCAAACAGAAATGAGGGAAGATCAGCAGCACTTTCTTCAGTCCTTCATTAAACATCAGCAGAGACTAAAAACACAGAAATAAAAATATAATAAATAATAAAATCATCATATTATTATTCATCTCTTCTTCTTCTCTCTCTGGAGGTGTTGTTTTCATCCTGGTCAGTGGAAGCTGGACTGGATCATCAGTTTGGGGATGATGGTTGGAGTTTGAGGTGTTACTATGGTGAGGGTGTAAATTTACCCTGTTATTCTCGAACAGTTCCAGGATGAAGGTGACGGCGCTGCTGTTGATCCCGATGAAGAGATTAATGCAGGACAGAGAGACGTAAGCGGTGCTGGGAACACTGAACACGTACGACATGGGGTACATCATCGGGGTCACCGACCACCTACCAACATCAGATTATTGTTAATGATAGTCAGCACAGATGATGATGATGATGATGAAGATAAACTCACCCGTATAAGCTGAGCAGAGCGATGAGTGCTGGCAGGTTGGTGGGTGACGTGTAACATTTTTTATCAAAAGCCATGAAGATGCCGACCACCATGGCCGTGCTGATGGAGTAATTCATCTGGAACAGAGAAATAAATCATTTTATTATTAATGCTTCATCATACAGTGTCCTGCTAAATCTACACCAGAAGCACCAGGAGCATTGTCACATTCTACTCCTGAGACGCAGATCAGGAACTGTCTGAGCTAGTTCTGGTTCTGGTTCAGAAACAATCTGGACCTGTTCTGAACCGTGATTACAGTCCTACAGTCTGACGCTCACCATGTCCCAGAAGAAGTTGGAGATCCAGTAAACGAGTGGACTGACGCCACTAACGAACTGCAGGAGTTTGGCTTTGCTCACTCGTTCCTGGATGAGGTAGAGGACAAAACTGGCCGGGATGAAGGACATGGCAAAGATCACACAGATGGCAACGACCGCGTCCACCGAGGTGGTGAGGCTGAAGATCAGAGAGTTTAGAGAAACGTCACCATCAGATCAACAATTATTTACAATTATTTATTTATTATATTCAACAGAGAATAAGAAATGAGAAGCATTAAACCACGGTACTCACACGGTGACGTCTGAGAGCTGCTCTTTGGTGAGGTTGAGTGGGTGATTGATGACAGTGATGCCATAATCAGATGGGTTGGATTGGTGGGGTAGGTTGGCTCTCAGGATGGCATTGTTTGCTACATTCATGAAAGCGACCATGGCGTGCCAACCTTTATTATTAAACCAAACCTGGAACATCAGAGAGGAAACAGCAGCGAGCTCAGCTAATCATCTCAGTCTGAGTTCTACAGCGTTACAGCTACAGTAAAGCTTATAGTCACTATACATTAATATAAACATATACCCATAATACCTTCACATTATATTCACTTTCCATGTCACGTAAAAACGCTCCTAATTCTTTGATGGCTGCTTTTGCGTTGGGACCCTGCAGAGAAAAACAAAGAAAATCGAAATAAAACTCTTAATAAAGCAGGAACGGCCAATCCACCGTCTGGTACAACTCACAGCCAGTGTGGACTCAAACGTGGGGTCCGCTCCAGAAAAGGGAGTCCGAGCGACCCCAACTGAGAGGCAGAAAGAGACAAACACGTGCTGGCCTTTAATGCAGCATCAAGAGAAAACAGATTTACAACAGAGGAGCCGCAAATCTGTGAGGGAGGAACAGTGAGGGGTAGAAGCACGTCCACCTGGAGCACACGAGCCTTCAACAGGAGACGACAGGTGACCGTCAGTGAAGAGGAACTGACATGTCAATCATCTGCACCTTCATGCCGCCTCTGCCAGCTATATTTGGGTTCAGTACACAAATGTTTAGCTGCTGTTATTAAATAAATATTTTCTGCTTCTATTTTAGGTAGAAAGTTTAACGTGTGTAAATGTAAAGTGAAACTATATATGAAGGACCAGCGTGGTCGAGTGCGTGCTCCTCTCACTGTAGGTAAAGTTCCTGCTCTCTCACCCCTGTGATGTTCATTATGTAGCTCAGCTGATTCAGAACCTTCTGTAAATCTTTAGGATCCACGTCCAGTACGGGAAGTTTCCCTCCCACAGACAGTCCACCATACCTACAGGAAACGATGATTTAACTGTTAACGAGGACCTGAAAATATGTGTGTTGTTTTCCGTGATCGCATAAAATGTGTTGCAGCATGAAGGTGATTTAGATCAGATTTAGATCAGATTTAGATCAGATTTAGATCAGATTTAGATCAGATTCAGGTCTGTGGCAACGGAACAGAGAATATTGTGTAATACCACAACACGACCAGCAGGTGGTGACAGAAACTCCCGTCAGTGATAAACTCCACTTTAAACCACAGACAGGAAGGTGAGCAGGACATGAAAACAGTCTTAAAGTCTTAATCATGTAGTTAAATGAATTCAGTGTTAATAAATCTATATTCTGTTCCCACAAACTCCAAAATATCACCAGAAACAAAAGAATTCTTCATCATCATTAAACTATGAGTGAAATATATAAAAGTTTCACCTCTGTTCGTTCACCCAGTATTTACTCTTCAGACTGTGGGAGGAGAAACATCATCAGATCTTCAGTGAAAGCAGAAACATTAGAAGTAAGAGAATGAAACTCTCACCTGGTTTTGATGAGACTGGGATACGTCTTTACTAAATAATCCGAAATATTTCTGTCTGTCAGATCCAGTAAAATATCTCCTGTAGCTTCTGTCCTCTGAGAGGAAACAAACAAACACGTTATCCGAGCTAACAGAGCTATCAAAGCTAACAGAGCTATCAAAGCTAACAGAGCTATCAAAGCTAACAGAGCTATCAAAGCTAACAGAGCTAACAGAGCTATCAAAGCTAACAGAGCTATCAAAGCTAACAGAGCTATCAAAGCTAACAGAGCTATCAGAGCTAACAGAGCTATCAGAGCAAACAGAGCTATCAAAGCTAACAGAGCTAACAGAGCAAACAGAGCTATCAGAGCTAACAGAGCTATCAAAGCTAACAGAGCTAACAGAGCTATCAGAGCTAACAACCAGAGGCTAACTGTGATAACGTCATTCAAATGATGCACTGATGTAGGCGTGTGAGGGTGAGGGATCTATTAGATGTTGATCTGAGGGTGAGGGATCTATTAGATGTTGATCTGAGGGTGAGGGATCTATTAGATGTTGATCTGAGGGTGAGGGATCTATTAGATGTTGATCTGATGGTGAGGGATCTATTAGATGTTGATCTGAGGGTGAGGGATCTATTAGATGTTGATCTGATGGTGAGGGATCTATTAGATGTTGATCTGAGGGTGAGGGATCTATTAGATGTTGATCTGAGGGTGAGGGATCTATTAGATGTTGATCTGATGGTGAGGGATCTATTAGATGTTGATCTGAGGGTGAGGGATCTATTAGATGTTGATCTGAGGGTGAGGGATCTATTAGATGTTGATCTGAGGGTGAGGGATCTATTAGATGTTGATCTGATGGTGAGGGATCTATTAGATGTTGATCTGATGGTGAGGGATCTATTAGATGTTGATCTGATGGTGAGGGATCTATTAGATGTTGATCTGATGGTGAGGGATCTATTAGATGTTGATCTGAGGGTGAGGGATCTATTAGATGTTGATCTGATGGTGAGGGATCTATTAGATATTGATCTGATGGTGAGGGATCTATTAGATATTGATCTGATGGTGAGGGATCTATTAGATGTTGATCTGAGGGTGGGGGATCTATTAGATGTTGATCTGATGGTGAGGGATCTATTAGATATTGATCTGATGGTGAGGGATCTATTAGATGTTGATCTGAGGGTGAGGGATCTATTAGATGTTGATCTGATGGTGAGGGATCTATTAGATGTTGATCTGATGGTGAGGGATCTATTAGATGTTGATCTGAGGGTGATGGATCTATTAGATGTTGATCTGATGGTGAGGGATCTATTAGATGTTGATCTGATGGTGAGGGATCTATTAGATGTTGATCTGAGGGTGATGGATCTATTAGATGTTGATCTGATGGTGAGGGATCTATTAGATGCTGATCTCATGGTGAGGGATCTATTAGATGTTGATCTCATGGTGAGGGATCTATTAGATGCTGATCTCATGGTGAGGGATCTATTAGATGCTGATCTCATGGTGAGGGATCTATTAGATGTTGATCTGATGGTGAGGGATCTATTAGATGTTGATCTGATACCAGATCCTACAGGAGATCTTTGGATGGCTGGTGGAATCCAGGTCTGCAGTATTTTAGGCGGGTGGTCCTAATGTTTTGGCTCATCATAGTTAAAGAACCCAAAATCATTTATTTATTTATTTACATATATAAATGTATAAGCAGGTTTAGCTCAGTCCCTTTAGCTGCTGGAGCAGCTTGTTTGTTTACATCTCTCATGACTTGCATGTGCTTGGTATAGAGACTGTTCATCATTGTATTTTCTTTAACCTTCGAACGACCTTCAGGTGTAACTCCTACCTGGCGCGGCGGTAATCCTCCCGCTCCTATTGGACAGACTGGCAGCATAGTGAGTTTCTGATTGGTGCTGCACTGACAGGAAGGGGAGGGGTTTCTCTCCGTCCACTCAGGGCTCAGTAGGATGTTAGCGGTGACTGGAGGTACGGGTGGAAGCTCCCAGTCCGTCGTGCTGTTACCACACGCTAAACTCCTGCACGCGTACAACACACAGACGCCGTTAGCATGGTTAGCAGCGCTAGTTCAGTGTGTACGATGATCAGTAGCATTAAGGTTTCTCACTGGAGTGGCTGATCAAGCATGCAGCGGGTCCCTAACCCCGGCTCTCTCAGCATCATGTGGATGAAGTGCTTCATGCCGGGGTGAGACGGGCGCTCGTTACTGCAAACGAAACAACAACCGAACGTGAGGCTGATGGACGAAATAATGGAAACAACAATGTTTATATATGGATACTGGTCAGGGTCATGTGTGTGTGTATAAACGTTTATAAAAATTTACTTTTAATACAGTTTTAATTTATCTAATATCAAATTTAGGATCAGATCAGGAACTGTGGGAACTTGTCCATGGTGAGGTTTGAACCAGTAACCTTCTGATTACTAGCCTGATGAATGTTGTTGTTGCTTGTTGCTGGTGTTACAGGTGGTGGTGGGTGTGTGTGCTGTGTGTGTGTTGTGTGTGTGTGTGTGTGTGTGCTGTGTGTGTGTTGTGTGTGTGTGTGTGTGTGTTGTGTGTGTGTGTGTGTGTGTGTGTGTGTGCTGTGTGTGTGTGTGTGTTGTGTGTGTGTGTGTGCTGTGTGTGTGTTGTGTGTGTGTGTGTGTGTGTGTGTGTGTGTGTGTGTGTGTGCTGTGTATGTGTGTGTGTGTGTGTGTGTGTGTGTGCTGTGTGTGTGTGTGTGTGTGTGTGTGTGCTGTGTGTGTGTGTTGTGTGTGTGTGTGTGCTGTGTGTGTGTTGTGTGTGTGTGTGTGTGTGTTGTGTGTGTGTGTGTGTGTGTGTGTGTGTGTGTGTGTGCTGTGTGTGTGTTGTGTGTGTGTGTGTGTGTGTGCTGTGTGTGTGTTGTGTGTGTGTGTGTGTGTG
>NC_086012.1:18846706-18849206 GCF_030014385.1 Trichomycterus rosablanca
CCTTTGATCTGTCTGGTTGCTCTCCCAGCTCTGCTGTCCGGTTCCTCTCGGGTTCCTACACCGTTCTCCTGAAAACCTTCTGCAGTGAAGAGGAGGAACTCATCAGGGATTAAAGATCCAGGGACACAGACGAGGTTCTAACAAAGTCATGACTGTGATGACCTCCTCATAGCGCTAAGCTAAAGCAAAGCACCTCAGATGTTAGCGATAGCTGCTCGCGGCCGCTAAGCAAAGCAAACGTTTTTAATTCTGATGTTTCACCTGGAGGAGCCACAGTGTTCTTACTGCCTCTGTCCTTCAGAACGCTGCTGTAGCTCCGTCTCTGCTGCAGCATCCACTGCTCTGAGGAGCCATTACACACAACACCATCAAACACCAGCCACACACACACACCATCAAACACCAGCCACACACACACACACACCATCAAACACCATCAAACACCAGCCACACACACACACCATCAAACACCATCAAACACCAGCCACACACACACACCATCAAACACCAGCCACACACACACACACCATCAAACACCAGCCACACAAACACACACCATCAAACACCAGCCACACACACACACACACACACACCATCAAACACCAGCCACACACACACACCATCAAACACCAGCCACACACACACACACACACACCATCAAACACCAGCCACACTCACACACACCATCAAACACCATCAAACACCAGCCACACACACACACCATCAAACACCATCAAACACCAGCCACACACACACACACCATCAAACACCAGCCACACAAACACACACCATCAAACACCAGCCACACACACACACACACACCATCAAACACCAGCCACACTCACACACACCATCAAACACCATCAAACACCAGCCACACACACACACCATCAAACACCATCAAACACCAGCCACACACACACCATCAAACACCAGCCACACACACACACCATCAAACACCAGCCACACACACACACACACACACACACCATCAAACACCAGCCACACAAACACACCATCAAACACCAGCCACACACACACACACACACACACACCATCAAACACCAGCCACACACACACACACACCATCAAACACCAGCCACACACACACACACCATCAAACACCAGCCACACTCACACACACCATCAAACAGCATCAAACACCAGCCACACACACACACACACACACACCATCAAACACCAGCCACACACACACACACCATCAAACACCAGCCACACACACACCATCAAACACCAGCCACACACACACACACACCATCAAACACCAGCCACACACACACACACACCATCAAACACCAGCCACACACACACACACACACACCATCAAACACCATAAAACACCAGCCACACACACACACACCATCAAACACCAGCCACACACACACACACACCATCAAACACCAGCCACACACACACACACACCATCAAACACCAGCCACACACACACACACACCATCAAACACCAGCCACACTCACACACACCATCAAACACCATCAAACACCAGCCACACACACACACACCATCAAACACCATCAAACACCAGCCACACACACACACCATAAAACACCAGCCACACACACACACACACCATCAAACACCAGCCACACACACACACACCATCAAACACCAGCCACACACACACACACACACACCATCAAACACCAGCCACACACACACACACACACCATCAAACACCAGCCACACACACACACACACACACCATCAAACACCAGCCACACTCACACACACACACCATCAAACACCAGCCACACACACACACACACACACCATCAAACACCATCCACACAGACGCTACCCTGAGAAGCTTCTGTAATCTGTGTAATCTAACAGCGATCTGCACTCACACTGCATCATTCACATTCAATCTACTAAAGCTGCAGCTCATCACACAGGCTGCACCTGCTTCCTCCAGCTACCTGCTCTCTGATTACAGCACAGAGTTTAAAACCTGCTCAGAGAACACAGATACGCTACATAACCAAAAGTATGTGGACGCCTGACCATGAGATCACTGGACATCCTGTTCCAAAACCATGGGTATAAATACTGAGCACCTCAACTTTTATAGGAAGGTCGTCCACAAAATTTTGGAACGTGTCTGTGGAATTTCAGTCACAGAGCTCGTGTTAGTTCCTCCAGCAGACAGTAGGTGTCGCAACTGATTATTAAATGATTAGATGTATGGCGCTCTAAAATGATGAAGTAGAGCAGAAACTCTCACCCGGGTTGTTGGTCCCGTTGGAAGCGTCTCCGTCTGCGGTGACCTTCAGGAAGATCTGAGAGAGACCATCATGCACTTCAGTTCCTTCAGCACTGGAGTAAAGCTCATGAGAACGTATACATAAATACTGATGCTGCTCTACCTCCTCCAGTGAAGTATCTGAGATCCCAAAGCTGCTCAGGCCCATGTCTCCCAGCGTCTCCTCCAGCTCTCGGAACAAACTGGCATAAGAACGA
>NC_086012.1:18854206-18879206 GCF_030014385.1 Trichomycterus rosablanca
AAGCTTTTATGAAGCTGTCAGCAGTGAAGCAGACACGGTGGATAGAGAAACTGATCTGAACTCTAATCAGGTCGTGACTGAAGGTGTAAATGTACATGAATGGGATGAGTTAGAAGACATGAGAGGATCAGGGGTAAACACGTACACATCATCCACGTAGCAGGGATACGGCATCTGCTGAACATAAACTCCCAGCTGGGACTGAGGGTTGGTGAGAAGTTTGAGGACGCCGTGCTCGATCATGTCCTGCAGGTACGCAAATCCTCCCCAAATATAACGCAGGTCCTCCACAGGGTCGGCTCTCGGGCCAGGGTCCCAGTACCTAACACACACACAGACACACACACACATGGAGGAAAACATTGCTGGAATCAGTCATTAATAATTTGGGATTCGACCCACACTGCTTCACCGCTACATGAAAAAGTTCCTCCCTGAACCTCCTGCTGATGTTCTGGATTTTGTCTTGTATCGGTAATGAAAGATTTTGGGGGCGACTGATGGTTAATAAATGCCTCCTTGTACCTGTCTTTGATCTTGTTGGTGCGCTCCACCGCGTCGATGTCCATGCGGATCTTATATTTGACGTGGCGCGGCACCTCCGAGGTCCAGGGATACACGTCCAAAAATACCAGCCCCGCCCAGAACTTGTTCTCCTGCAGCAGAAACAGCGCCTGATGGTTCATCTGCTCCTCATCCATGTGGCCCACAAACTTATCCAGATTAACACACTGCAGAGGAATAAAGAGAGAAACACACACACATTACGCTCGTCCAGATCTCTGTGGTGCTATCAGCCAGTCAGAGTCTACACAGACATGGTTGGCTATATCTCAGGGTTGGCTATATCTCTTGTCAGTGCACTCTCAGTGCTGGTCCCAAGCTCAGGATCCATCAGGTATCAATGAAAGTCTCAGTGATTGGTTCATTTTAAGTGTTCCTATTTCTATGATAATCGGCCACGTCTCAAACCACCTTGTCTGTTTTACCATTTCTTACAATCAGGAGGCCACAGACAAAGAGCTGCGTCCCAAACCTCATCCCACTGCACTGAAGAGTATTCTGTGTTTCTAAAGCACTATCACTCTTACTCAGTATGGGGGTTTGGGACACAGCCACAGGAAATGGTCGGTAATAAAATAAAGAGGGTCAGTGGCCGGGTGGATGGTGTCTGACCTGGCTGTACTGGATGATCATGTGTAGAATCTGGTCAGTGAGGTTAAAGATGTTCCTCCAGTCAAAGTCCGGCATGTCCTCGTATCTCTCTCTGGAACAGCCGTCATGGAGGAAGTTCAGGACGTGTTTGGTGGTGAATTCTGTCTCCGCCAGACGCCGATCCAAAAAATCCATCACGGTGGGGTTTCTGAGCGTGTCCTGCAGAGGGAACGAGGAACAGCTCAGAGAACCAAAACTGTAGGCTGTGTAATCAGCTCAGCCATCAATCATCTGTGGAATATTAACTGCTTAATGTTTCCACAGGGAGAACAGAACTGCTGGTTTTATATTGCTCAAATTACAACACTGTGGGGCACTAGGGGGCGCTAATATACCCAACAACAAATCATCATCATTTATTTGGTATAGAAATATGATCAGGTAACAAATGGGATCTCCAGTCTGAAACCTCATCAAATATAAATATCTATTAATATTTATATTATTTTACTTCCTTACTAAAACAACAGATGTAATTGTGTTTGATGGTGAAATAAATAAATGATTTTAGGTGATTTATTATTCCAGTCGTACCCGAATCATGTTCATCTGAACACTGTCCTGAAAAAAGTTCCAGATCTGAGGACCAACTTCCTGCCAGGCTTTTATCATCGTTATCAACCGCTCCAACTCCTCAAACGTACTGTTAGCCTTTACACACACACACACACACACACACACACACACACACACACACACACACACACACAAACACACATTACTCAGAAATACACAAAATAATCTTTATATCTGCACAGTAGTTTTCAAACAGTCGTGTTTACTGTCCAGCCCAGGGGCCAAAGAGGGGCCCACAGACACATATGATCCAGTCTCTTACAACAATAATACGATGGATTAGCATGTGTGTGTGTGTGTGTGTGTGTGTGTCTTACTCCTTTCAGTATCTTGTGTACAGCAGTAGAGTCGGGGGTGAACAGGATCTTTCCCATGATGAGCGGTTTCACTGAGTTCCACATGATCTTAGTAACAGGGTTCGACTCCAGACTCTGCATCAGACTGTTACAGAACGGAGCTGAAACACACACACACACACACACACACACACACACACAGTGAATCAGCTTTGCACATTAAACACAGAAACACGTATGATAATTCTTTCTAAACTAATGAATGTGTGTGTGTGTGTGTTGTATAATGAGAGTGTGTGCTCACTGGTGGACTGATCGTAGGTGTAGCTGTCATGTGTCCTGGAGTTGTTGAGTCCTAGAAAAGCTCTGTAGTTGTTGTCCTCGTACCAGTTGAAGGATAAAACACGTGACGTTTCCTTGTAACCACAGAACAGATCAGACAGGATGGAGAGCAGCTGAGTGAGAGACGACGGGCCGCCGTCCTGGAACAGCGGGAGCAGAACCTTCAGCAGAGACCTGGAGCTCGGTCTGTTCAGCAACTAATCACACACACACACACACACACAGAGGCTCATTAAAAACCCATTTTCCATGTATTAATGATTTATTAATATTTTCTGTGACTGAATATCAGGAACTTTTTGTGAAATTTCTGAACATCTACAGAGACCAAAAATCCTGACTGAACGAAATCTGAGCTTCAGAACAAAATAAACTGATCTGCTCACGTTCACTCAGCAAATCATCTCAAATCCTTCAACTGATTTTCTAATTTGTGATGAAAATTCCAGAAAGAAAATGCAAAATAGAAACATTCAGCTCCCAATGTGTGTGTGTGTGGGGGGGGTGTTTGAAATGTTGGAACAATAAAATCTAAACCCTCCATATTAATAATAATAAATACAGTAACTCAGACGAGAAAGTCCCGCCTCATTCACACACACCCAAGTTACAACCTGCTGGCTTCAAGTGTACACACACACACACACCCACACACACTCCGTTGCTGAAGAATTCAGATCCACCCACTGCAGGATGTCACCTGTAAGGAATGTCACAAACTGGTAAGTTAGTAACAAACTGGAACATCGTCCTCCTTACATCACACACCAGAGAACGTCGTCTTCAGCTCATTATCAGCTTTCATTCATTCATCCTGCATGTTCTGTACTAGTTCTAAACTATTTCACTGAAAACACACACACACACACACACACACACCATGTTCTAACCCACATCGCTTTGTGCACAAAATCCCGTTCATGCTGGAACAGTAAAGAGCCTTCCCTAAACTGTTCTCACACAGCTGGAAGCATATCATTGATTTTATACCTGACTGGTGAGCATGTGTTTATGATTATATATACAGTTGTGTTAAAAAAAAAAGCAGTGATTTTAAAAAAGTGAATAAAGCACAAAATCATTATAATAACTTTTATTTCCATAAATGCAAATGCACTGAAAATACTGCACTTTCAATTCTAAATCAAAACATTAACAACATTTAGCCAGTTTGTGTTCATCCTTTACAGAAAGTTAAGAAAAATAAATATTAGGCTGTTCAAAAAAATAGCAGTGCCAGCATTTTTCTTTAAAAACTCAAAAAATGTTAAAAATGTTAACTTTAAATTACTGAACTAATATTTACTGGCATAACAATTGTTTCTGAGATCTGTGTTGCATGGAGTCGACCAACTTCTGGCACCTCTGAACAGGTATTCCAGTCCAGGATGATTAGACGACATTCCACAGTTCTTCTGCAATTTTGGGTTTTGCCTCAAAAAAACGCATTTCAGACGTCAGAACACAAGTTCTCTATGAGATTGAAGTCAGGGGATTGTGCTGGCCACTCTATTACCTCAATCTTGTTTGTCTGTAACCAAGATGTTTTGGGTCATTGTCATGTTGAAACACCCATTTTAAGGACATTTCTTCTTCGACATAGAGCAACATGATCTCAAGTATTCTGATATATTTAAACTGATCCATGATCCCTCGTATGTGATAAATAGACGTAACACCATGGTATGAAAAACATCCTCATGTCATAGTTTTGTACCACCGTGCTTTACTGTCTTCACAGTGAACTTTGGCTCGAATTCAGTGCTTGAGGGTCGTCTGATATACTGTCTACAGCCACTAGACCCAAAAAGAACAATTTTGCTTTCACCAGTCCACAAAATGTTGAGCCATTTCTCTTTGGACCAGTTAATGTGTTCCTTGGGAATTTTGAACCCATTCAGGACGTCTTTTTCTTAACAATGGGACTTTGCAAGGAGTTCTTGCTGGTCAATTGGCTTCACTTAATCATCTTCTGTACTCACTGGTAACTTCAGATGTTCCTTGATCTTTCTGGAGGTGATCATTGGCTGAACCTTTGCCATTCTGGCTATTCTTTGATCCATTTGAACAGTAGTTCCACGCTTCCTTCTGCATCTTTCAGGTTTTGGTTGTCACTTCAAGGCATTTGAGATCATTTTAGCTGAGCAGCCTATCATTTGCTGCACTTCTCTGTATGTTTTTTCCCTCTAAAATCAACTTTTTAATCAAAGTATGCTGTTCATCAGAACAATGTCTGAAACAACCCATTTTACCCAGTATTTCAGAAGGAAATGTGCTATGACCAACCTGTGCAACATTTGCCCCCCTCCTACCTTAAATAAGGGCCAAATTTGACACCCGTTCCTCTGCAGAATGAATGACTTCACCAATTGAACTCCTCACTGCTATTATTTTGAACAACCCCCTTTCAATCAATGCTTCGATTACTCAGAATGAGTGGGATGCATGTCCTAATTGTTGGGTTTGTTTTGTTTTCAATACTCAAAATTTTTTGCTATGTAGAAATAGCATTTCTACTAAAAACCTTGATTTATCAAGTTAATGGTGTTGGACTGCTATTTTTTTTAACACCACTGTATATAGATAGTGTGTGTGTGTGTGTGTGTGTGTGTGTGTGTAGTGTAGTGTTTACTGCAGTTGTGTGTACCTGCTGGATGCTTTTGGACACAGATGAGAGAACCTGACCCCAAAACTGCAGATCAATTCCTGTAGCGTGATTATCCAACACCATCGGCAACTACACACACACACACACACACACACAAACAAATAAGTGTGTGTGTGTGTGTGTGTGAGAGAGAGAGAGTATGAGAGAGAACATGTATAAGAAGGTGCCTCATTTATGAAGTCATGTATAGAATAATGTAAATGTGTACATTCGTTATTGTTTAATTCCATATATGTAAATAGCTATAGTTATAACTTTATAGACATACAGTGGGGCCAAAAAGTATTTAGTCAGCCACTGATTGTGCAAGTTCTCCTACTTAGAAAGATGAGAGAGGTCTGTAATTTTCATCATAGGTACACTTCAAGAAAAAAAAATCCAGGAAATCACATTGTAGGATTTTTAAAGAATTTATTTGTAAATTATGGTGGTAAATAAGTATTTGGTCAATAACAAACAAGCAAGATTTCTGGCTCTCACAGACCTGTAACTTCTTCTTTAAGAAGCTTTCCTGTCCTCCACTCGTTACCTGTATTAATGGCACCTGTTTGACATCGTTATCTGTATAAAAGACACCTGTCCACAGCCTCAAACAGTCAGACTCCAAACTCAACCATGGCCAAGACCAAAGAGCTGTCGAAGGACACCAGGAAGAAAATTGTAGACCTGCACCAGGCTGGGAAGAGTGAATCTACAATAGGCAAGCAGGTCGGTGTGAATAAATCAACTGTGGGAGCAATTGTAAGAAAATGGAAGACATACAAGACCATTGATAATCTCCCTTGGGGTCAAGATCTCATCCCGTGGGGTCAAAATGATCATGAGAACGGTGAGCAAAAATCCCAGAACTACACGGAGGGACCTGATGAATGACCTGCAGAGAGCTGGGACCAAAGTAACAAAGGCTACCATCAGTAACACACTACGCCGAGAGGGACTCAAATCCTGCAGTGCCGGGCGTGTCCCCCTGCTTAAGCCAGTACATGTCCAGGCCCGTCTGAAGTTTGCCAGAGAGCATAAGGATGATCCAGAAGAGGATTTGGAGAATATCATGTGGTCAGATGAAACCAAAATGGAACTTCTTGGTAAAAACTCAACTCGTCGTGTTTGGAGGAAGAAGAATGCTGAGTAAACACCATACCTACTGTGAAGCATGGGGGTGGAAACATCATGCTTTGGGGCTGTTTTTCTGCAAAGGGGACAGGACGACTGATCCGTGTTAAGGGAAGAATGAACGGGGCCATGTATCGTGAGATTTTAAGCCAAAACCTCCTTCCATCAGTGAGAGCATTGAAGATGGAACGTGGCTGGGTCTTCCAGCATGACAATGATCCCAAACACAGCGCTCGGGCAACGAAGGAGTGGCTCCGTAAAAAGCATTTCCAGGTCCTGGAGTGGCCTAGCCAGTCTCCAGACCTCAACCCCATAGAAAATTTGTGGAGTCCGTGTTGCCCAGCGACAGCCCCAAAACATCACTGCTCTAGAGGAGATCTGCATGGAGGAATGGGCCAAAATAGCAGCTACAGTGTGTGCAAACCTGGTGAAGACTTACAGGAAACGTTTCACCTCTGTCATTGCCAACAAATGTTATGTTACAAAGTATTGAGTTGAACTTTTGTTATTGACCAAATACTTATTTTCCACCATAATTTATTTACAAATAAATTATTTAAAAATCCTACAATGTGATTTCCTGGATTTTTTTTCTCATTTTGTCTTTCATAGTTGAAGTGTAGCTATGATGAAAATTACAGACCTCTCTCATCTTTCTAAGTAGGAGAACTTGCACAATCAGTGGCTGACTAAATACTTTTTGGCCCCACTGTATTAATCATAGATAAATGTTACTGATATTCTCTGTTTTCTTTGCACAATGCTACTATTTGCACTTCTGCTTGAAGCTAACTACATTTCGTTGCCTTGTACCTGTACTGAGCAACAACAATAAAGTTAAATCTATCTATTGTTTAATCATAAAGAGCTTTTAATGTTTGTTGTGTTCAGCAGACAGAAGCTCAGCTGTAGAAAGGAATAATGTCTGTCAGTCTAGGGTGTTAATCAGTAGGGTGTTAATCAGATTACTGATCTGGGCCATGTGTAGTCAGCATGCTAATGATGCCGCCCTGTTAACTAACTCCCTGGGGGGGTAGGTTTAGGGTTGGTGGGTCAGGTACAATACATACAGCATCTCCTCTGGGGTGAGAGCACAAACCTACCAGTCTGAAGAGCTTGAAGAAGTCGATGTTGGCGTACAGTTTATCCTCGACCTTTTGCAGTCTCTGTGGGGTGAGGGCACACATGGCATTGCGTACCCCGTGAACCCCCCGCCGACTCGGGAAAATGATGAAGCGTTCCAGCAGAACCTGACTGCACGCTATTTCCTGCAGGCTCAGATCAGGAACTCCAAAAGCAAACTGGAGATAAAACATTTAGAAGATTTAGATGATCTGCTGGGTCAGATCAGGAACTCTGATATGTGTAAAGGTTCTGTAGGTCAGGAATATGCTGAGGTTCTGTGGTTGTGAGGTTCAGAGGTTGTGAGGTTGTGGTTCTCAGGGTTGTACTGAGGCTCTCAGAGGAGAGTAAGAGGTACCTGTTCCACTCGGACCCGTGCGTTAGTAAGCTGATTGACCACTGAGTCGGAGAGGCCGACGTCCCGCAGTAAAAACGATGTAAGAGTCTCATCGTCCTTCAGAATGTCCTCGACCTTCAGTCCTCTGCCTGAGAGAGGAGGAGAGATAAACTGTTTACTGGGTTCAGCTCTTATATTTCTAATATTTTAGGAACTGGGAACCTAGGACAAGATTCAGCCTTATTAAAAAGTTTGTGCACCCCTGTCAAGTTCCTTTTTTTGTACACATGAGGGAACACAGACAGATTATTACAGTTCCAGTAATTATTCTTCATGTTCCAGTGTGTCGAAGTTGGTTCCAGATTTATTCTCCCATTTTAAACGTTAGGGTGGAGAATCAGTTTAGAAGCTGATGTGTTTAAGGAACCTGACAAAATATGAATGTATGTGATAAAACTGAAATACACTACATGACCAAAAGTATGTGGACGTTCTGCCATTGTTTGATAAATTCTGTGTGTAGAAACTCCAGCGGCCTGAACTGAGCCTTGACCTCAAGTCCACTGAACACCTAATTGTTTATCATCAGTGCCTGACCTCACAAAGGCTCTTTTGACCCCACAGACACACTTCAGCATCAAGCTTTAAGTTTCCCCAGACATGTGAAAGCCATTACGACTGTAAAAGGAAGTGAAGCCAACTCCATATTAATCCCCATCATTTTTGAACAGTAAATCCAAAGCGTCCACATAATTTTAGCCATTCAAAAAGCCAGAAGCCAGAGACTGGATCAGATTTTGTACCTGCAACTCGAGCCGGATCTGTTCTCAGTGTTTCCATAAAGTTGCTGAAATCAGACGCTTCCTGCCAGAGTCGACCCAACTGCTGAAACTCGGTGTCCTCAAACAACAGCTCCTGAGCGTCGCCATAAAACCGCGCCAGTCTAAAGAGAAATGCTTATTATTAATAATCATTATATCTAAATCTAACCTTTCATTTATCTGAAATGTAAAAATATTGATTATATTTGTGGTGAGTAACTCCAGGATTTATTAATGAACCTCACAAGCCAACAGAGATTTCATTCTTTAATAAACTTTAAACTTAATTAAGGTTCTGATAACTAAAACATACGACTGGTGAAGTACAAGTAGATTTAATACATTTAAGTGGGGTGGCTAATAAAAACATGATGTGTTTTACATGGAGTTGTTGTAATTAGACACGATTCCTGGAGATTCTCCTGGAGTTGCGTATCGGAAACACGGATTATTAACGTTGCAGAAAATTCCCTGAATCCACGGCAAAATTCCAGCTGAAGGCATCGCCTTGTTGGGGAAGTGACCTAAAATGATTTTAAAAATCTACTGTTAATAATAATAACATAAACACAACATGTCCAAAAGTTCATGTACACACAAACATCATATTTATTGGAGCATCCTGCACCTCGTAGTGAAGTTAATTCTGATCATTCTAATCTTACATTCATGCTGCTGGTAAAGAGGATTTGCTCGTCTCAGCCACACAAGTCCAACAAACAAGAAGACGGGCCAGAGGATCTCCACCAGGAATCGAACCTGAACAACATTAAATATTATTTATACATCCAAAAAATGAAGCTTAATTTAAGGTGTTGTTAAATGTTAGTTATAAATGTTAGTTATAAATGTTAGTTATAAATGTTTACATCTACAGCAGGAAAATATCAAAACATGTTAATATTTACAGCAGTAAAAATAGGAGCGTTTGTGTTTGTGTTGTTGAGTTTTTATTACAGAATCTCGATCAGGAAGCACTGCAGAAGATTTTGGTAGTTTTCAACAAGCTTGAGATCTTATTTTATAACCACACTTTAGTAATAAACCATAACCATAACTCTTAGTAACACACCTTTAGGAAGTTCTGAACATTTCTGCAGCTCTTTTGCTGGTATTCTTGGTTTCTTTTATATCTTTGCATGTTGTGCTCTTGGTGTGATTTTTACAGATGTCAAGGTTAACCCTAACTCGACAAAGAAATTTGCTCCGAAAAAGAAATTATACCCCCCCATTAAGGAAACTGTAATTTAGTTAGGATTAATAATGTTTGAATAATTCAGCATTATGTTCCTGATGTTCTGTTCTATTTGCATGATTTCATGTATAACAGTGCAGATTTATTAAACATTTATTACAACTGTAGTCTGGATCTTTATTTTATAATGTATTGCAGTAAATCACGACCTGTGGAAGTGCGGCCTGTGGTCCTGCTACACAAAATGCTTTATATTAACACAGAAATATCAGATTATTGATCAGTAAATGTTAGTAAATGTTATTTTGGCAGTTCTGATGATAAGTTTGGGTAAGTTTGGTTTGTACCTTCTGTCTCTTGCGCAGCGTCCAGTTTTTCCAGAGCAAGAGACGAATCTGTCCAGTCGTGTTCATTTCTGCCCTGGTTTAACCCCTGCAGAGGGGCCCTGTGGGGTAACAAACCTGATCACAATAATAAAAACACTTTCGTTATTCAAGTTCTTTCATAATTTATGAATCTTTTAAAATAATGAAAATCTGCTGATTTTTAATAACAGTTGTTTTTTATCATCCACAAACTTCTGGTACAAACTGTTCACGACTTTGCTCACTTAAGTCGAGAACTGGAGATGTTTGGTTCAGATTTTACTTTTAATCACACACAAGGTTGAGTTTTATTTTAACTCCACCATGCTTGTGTTGAAGGCTTTGAATGCTTCACCCTTGCTCCCCCCAAAATACTTCTGCTCATCGTGGCCATCATAAACAAACTCAGTTGATCCTTGTTCATGACAATGTAAAGCTAGCTTGACTGTGGACAGTCTCAAATCTTCTTTGCAGCATTAAGTAACCATTTGCCTTTTTCCTCTGACATTGGTAGAGAACACTGTTCCATGTACTTTTTCATGGGTAAAGCCAAACTAGCCCTATTTATATATATATATATATATATATATATATATGCACATCAACACAGAATTTTTGACCCAGCAGATAAAAAACCCAGAATGAACTCAAACACGTTCAGTAACAGAAAACAGACGGTTGCAGAAACACATGCAGAAAATCTTTTTAGACACTAATCTATTATTATTCTGAGCTGATCTTTATTATTATAAAAGTGTATTATTTAATTCACTCCCAGACTGAAATCTTTAAAACAAAACAATTTGTATTAAAAATAAACTAATAACACACACCAACATAAAAAAAAAATAATTACATACATTTACATTCTATAGTAACAATAAAGCAGGCAAGATTCTTACCTCAGACCTGAATCAGTTCAGGAACCTATTATATTTATATAAAGTTAAAATAAAACATTAATAATTGATTATTGTTCTCATTGAAGGTGCAGCAGTAAAACGAGCGACTCTGAACTGAATCATGTGATGTGTAATCTGATTATGTTAATCCGTCTAATCCTGAGAAACCGGCTCATTTAACCTCTAATAATAATAAAAAGAATACAAATAAATTCTGTTCTTTATTCTTCTGTGTGATCAAATGATGAAATGCTCCTGGATCCACATTTATAAAGATCAGATTTCATATTAATAAACTGATTAATACAATCAGACTACTTTTAAATAAAATGAAACAGTTTAATTAGCATGTAACAACAGTAAGTGTTTATGAATAAAAGTGTTTAATTCTGTTCGAGTTACAATAAGAGGCAGAAACAGAGACGCTAATGAGAGAACTGAGCTGATACAGTAACACTAAACACTTTTAAATATAATCTGTACAAACATTTCATCTACACAAAACAACCAGTAAACACATCAGATATATCATTTATAAAACCTTTAATCATGTTCTTATTAACAATAGCATCACTGGTTAGCACATCAGCTAACGGCGTGTTTGTAACACTTTTCTCTCCTTTTAACAGGAAGTCGTCTCACACATTGTGACCAGGTCAGTACTGAGTGAGTGAATCTGGTCCTGTTGTTTACAGGTGGAAGAAAGCGGCGATTAAACACTAAATTAATCAAATAATTATTAATAATTGTTGCTAAAAATGAGCGATTTTTTGCCTCCAAATAATCTGACCTCAATAACTGCTGTTTGATATTAAATGTAATTAAATGTGGTTTCTGTAACAATAAATATTCAGATTCTGTTTGATTCTTCTGATAATGATATTATTTTATAAAGAACTCAATAATGAATAAATAAATACAGAGAACATAAAACATCCCAAAGCGATTCGTTGTACACGTTATATTAATTTAGAAACACAAACTGTGTGGAAAACATAAAACATTTTAAATCAAATAAAGTCAAAGTTTTAATGGGAAACAATCCTGTAATCTGATTACAGTGAGTACTTACACTGAATTTACACTGAATTTACACTGAATTTACACTGTACTGGAGCTGCTGTAACACTTGAATTTCCCCAACGGGGATCAATAAAAGAATCTTATCTTATCTTATCTTAACGTAACAGAGTGCAGTGCTTTACACCAAACACTCACCCACACACACTCAGCATCTATTTACACTGACGGATCAGATCCAACTATCGCTTTCCATCATCCATCATCATCCATTATTTATATTTATTTATTTCTGCCGAGTGTTTTTATTTTATATTAATTTCACTTTGTGAGTCAGTAATGACGGGCGGAGCCGAACAGCTCAGCCGTGCTGAGGGATGATGGGAAATTGAGTTGTACATATACAAATAATTCCTGTAAAATAAACTGATATTTACAAAATACAACTAAAATAATAAAATAAAATATTTTACACTCTACACGAATATATTCTGAATTATTGTGTAATAATAAAACGTGATTATTAGCGGTTTGGTTCAGTTATTATTATAATTGGGGGGAGACGATTGATTCTGAGCAGAGCTGAGATGATCAGAGAGCAGGGCGGGGGCGGGGGGGCGGGTGGGTGCAGTGTGTGTGTGTGTGGGGGGGGGGGGGTCTGTTCTCATCTGTTCTGTGTTGAGCTGCTGTAATAATAATAAATAAAGTTTCTATTATAAACAGTTTAAACAAAATGAGCCTCTCTGTGAGGGTTCGAGCGCTGGCTGCTGTTTCTCCGTCTCTGATAGGCCGAGATGAGCTGGTCCGGGTGGGACTCCGAGGGCGTGGCCTCTTTAGCTGTTGTGACCGATGTTCCAGCTGTTGTTGATGATGATGTTAGCGTAGCATGAGGCGGCACCAGCGTTACAGACAGTGTAGTTCTAGCGGTGGATGCTGAACCCGCGGCGCTCTTTTCCACCTCTGATGATTTAGGATAAGTGTGGGGGGGTCTGTAGAAGGTTCCGGAGGGGGGTTGGAGGGTCCGTGGTGCTCTGAAGGCTATAGGTACTTCCCTCTCGCTGGTGCTGCTGTCGCGCCGCAGGGTTCGGAAGGGTCGGACTGTAACCGTGTACGGACAGTTCTGGGGCAGGATGCTAATGCTGCTGGACGTTAGCGGGGTTTCCGCGTTTGTGCCGGCTGTTTTGGCTCCGTCGGTTGTAACGGTGTCGGTTTTGGTGGTGTCGGTGTTGACTCCACCCACTGGCTCAGAGGGAGGCAGGTTAGCGACGATCTTGGCGGTGCGCGGCGTGACGTCGTAATGGCGGTACTGTTTGTCCCAGGTGCGGCGGAGTGTGTGCGTGTGGATGAACGGGCTGCGATACGGACGACTCTCCGCTTTCTCCCACTCCGGACTCTCCGCGATGGTGCCGGCGGTGGAATTTTCCCGCTCGACCAGGCTGCGCTCGCTGTGTTCGCCGAGCAGGCGGTCGACAGGTAAACTGACAGGGCGGGACAGGAAGTGGGTTCGCTGTGGGCGGAGCCGCACCGAAGAAGAGTGCGTATTGGTCCCGGGACGATTCAGCACTGAAGAGGATCCGACGCCGTTAATCCCGTCTGTACTGTCACCTACTGGCAGAGAGGAGAAATACAATTTTACTTCCCTTACACAGAACAAACGTGTCTGCAGCTCAGTCACAGGGACTTTTAGATACAGCAGGTGCTGGGGACTGGACCACTAGGGGGCGTCACATTAGAGTGTTTAATGACATGATTATTACTATTAGTGTGATCTGTACTCATACTGACCGGCTTTGTCCTCTTTTACTGCATGTCCACTTCCCAAGTGCACTTCCTTCACTTCATCCACTGAGTGTGAGGAGCGAATCCCTGTGGAGTATCTCTTAGAGGATTTAGAGCTCTGCAACACACACACACACACACACACACACACACACACCAGCTCGTTACAGGTCAGGATTCATCCAGGTACTTGATTGACTCATTCTGGGATATATCCAGTTCCTTGTAGTGACAGGGCTGATCCTGATTGGTTGTTCTCACCTCTTTGATGTCCAGGAGAGATTGTGAGTGGCGGCTGAGTGAAGGGTTAGAGGAAGGGGCGGGGCTTAAAGGCACATCAAAAATCATCTGGTGGTGTTGAATAAACAGCTCCACCATCAGAGCCTGGTACGGATAATCCACCAGCGAGGACAGAGACACGTCCGACTCCACCTGTCTGGGTTTGATCAGAGTCGGTCCAAAGATGATCCCCAAGTTACTCGCCGTCATCTTATTCTCCTCTGCGTGCTCCGTTACCCTGGAAACACAGAACCACGTCAACAATCATCTTCTACGAGCAGGCGTGGCCTGAGTGTCCCGGCGCGCAGGTACCTGTGCAGGTGAGTGATGAGGAAGTGCAGGGTGCGGTAGTGAGCAGGTGGAAGTTGTCTCAGCAGCTCTCGTATTTTGAAGACGATCCGTTTCAGACTGATGCTGAGCTCAGGAGAGTCAGAACCGTCCCGCCTGGAGCTCTGAGCTTCTTTAGCCAAACCGATAAAGTCGTTATAGAAACGGTACAGGATCAAAGGCTCCGGCAACTGCATACACACACACACACACACACACAATAAAAACGTATAATCGTTCAGAATTCTCCGTCCATCATGTATCATTATGTGTGTAGAGTGTGTAGGACAGTAGTTACCTGTCTCAGGTAGAGTTTGAGCACGTTGCTGATGTCGTGTGGATAAAGGTCTGAAAGCTCCACCAGGTCTTTGCCGTTCTCGAAGGCCTGACAGAGTTTCTCCACCCGCGACTTCGCTCCGTTTACCCGATAAATTCCCTAAAGATCAAACAGAGCGTTTCACTCCTCCGTGTGTGTGTGTGTGTGTGTGTGTGTGTGTGTGTGTGTGTGACTCAACCAAAATATTTCACTCATTACACCAAATAACGACACGTGTCCTACACGCAGGCTGCGGTTACTCCTGCAGTCATGTTACCTTGATGTTGAGGGCGCGGCTCTCGATCTCTGACGTGCATTTCTTGATGATGAAGGGAATTCCGTCTGCGCTGTTTTTAGCCACCTGAGCAAAATCGATTCCAAATAAGTGCAGGCGACCCTGCAGCTTCTTATGGCCGCACTGGATCGCCAACGTCTCCAAACACTTTTTATGGCACGCCAGAGAACACTGAACACACACATACACACACGGAGACGTTCACAAGCACATTAATGCTTAATATTTAAATACAGTAAAATATAAATAAATGTAATAAAATAATCTAGCATCACAGCATTAATATTTATACTTAAGTGGAATTTTCTGGAGGATCAAAATCAGGTCTCATGAACCTGTAAGTGATTATAAAATCGTTCCACGACTTCCTGATATTTTTGGACATAGATTTATTTTCACTGAGTGTCCACTTTGTTTTGAATAGATTGAATTCAGATTTCTTTCCTCTCTGATGGAACAGATCTGATAATAAAGCAATAAAACAAACTGGGACTGTGATCCACCCGCCCCCCCCCCAGAAGCAGTTGATTTGAGACGCACCCTTAAAACCCTGAGAGTGCTTTTACATTAAGGCTTAATTAAACTGATGAAGATGATGATGATGATGATGGTACCTCCTCACACTCTGCACCGTGGAACACCACCAGACTGTCACACTCTCTACACTTGGAGGGGGCGCGCATCTTCCTCAGCTTGTGGGTGTGAGCCGCTTTCGACATCTGAGTGTTCCGGAAAGGACCAGGGGAGTTCGCCGTTTCAGTTACCATCTCCCCCAGACCTGCAACACACACACACACACACACACACTTACTTACTCATGCACTCACACCTCGGGCATTCAAAGCAGCCAATCCACCTTCTACATGTTTAGAATGTACTATGTAACCTGAGACAAACCCACACTGACACATGAAGACATAAAAATCTCCTCAGTGAGCAAACACAGATCCTCAGGTACCTCCCTGTGTTCACTCACTGGCTGAGGGTCTGCCTGCACCCACTGTTCCACGTTACCATACCATACAAACATTTAACAGACCTGCAATTTAACCCTCTAATATTTGGTCTATTTGAAACTCTGTTAGTTGCCTTTAAGTTGTTTGAAATGTGGCATTTTAAGGTGATAGTAATCAGAATGTGACGTTAATTACAGTAAACTCACCGTTATCTACAGGTTCTCTTTCATCTAAGTCATCAGCAGAAGACATGGTACCTGTAGAGGGGGTTCTGGGGAGCCTGCGCTTAAAATCCCCTACACACACAAATCACACCAAAACAACACACATAAACACAAGGAACAAAATTACACAACCCACATATCACCACCCATCAGCACCGACTGTATCTGATCATCAGTGTGCAGAAATCTGAGCTCCACTCATCATCAGAACTGTAAATCAGACTCACTGCTGCTGTCAGATCTCAGCATGTGGACTGGGTTCAGATCTGCTGCACAACCTTAATTACACCTCAGCTTCAGCTCACAGGCTGATGATCTCACCTTCTCATGTGTAATTCTCTGGTGATCCAGGTCCTGCAGCACTTTCACACTATCACCCCCACGTGTGACGTCTGCTGCTACCGTGTTCCTTATCATTCAAGTGTTTAGACAAGCACTGACCATTCTTTTGATTAGCAGAGGTTTTCTTTGTGTTACCCACCCATGAGCACCATTTTAGAGATTCACTGAGGCTTTTGGGTCTTCTCTAACTCCTGTCCACTCCTGGGTAGATTCACTACTGTTTCAAATTTTGAAATGTCTCTCAGTGTGGTTCGGTGGAGTCCTAGAGCTTAAGAAAAGGCCATGAAGAAACATGAAGGTGCTGCAGGACTTTGGTGGTTTAAGATGATGAGATGAGGAACAGGTTAACTGGTGGACTGAGTAGCTTAAGAGAGCAGTTAGATTTCCACACCAAAGTCTGAGGTGATGATCAGTTCTGTGTGATATGAAGCTGAGATGCGGACGTTGTTCTGGTTTCAGTGAGCATGTGTGTGTGCGGAGGTGTGTGAGGACGTGTGTGAGGACGTGTGTGTGAGGACGTGTGTGAGGACGTGTGTGTGAGGACGTGTGTGAGGACGTGTGTGAGGACGTGTGTGAGGACGTGTGTGTGAGGACGTGTGTGAGGACGTGTGTGAGGACGTGTGTGTGAGGACGTGTGTGAGGACGTGTGTGAGGACGTGTGTGAGGACGTGTGTGTGAGGACGTGTGTGAGGACGTGTGTGAGGACGTGTGTGTGAGGACGTGTGTGAGGACGTGTGTGAGGACGTGTGTGTGAGGACGTGTGTGAGGACGTGTGTGTGAGGACGTGTGTGAGGACGTGTGTGAGGACGTGTGTGTGAGGACGTGTGTGAGGACGTGTGTGTGAGGACGTGTGTGAGGACGTGTGTGAGGACGTGTGTGTGAGGACGTGTGTGAGGACGTGTGTGAGGACGTGTGTGTGAGGACGTGTGTGAGGAGGTGTGTGTGAGGACGTGTGTGTGAGAACGTGTGTGAGGACGTGTGTGAGGACGTGTGTGAGGACGTGTGTGAGGACGTGTGTGTGAGGACGTGTGTGAGGACGTGTGTGTGAGGACGTGTGTGTGAGGACGTGTGTGAGGACGTGTGTGAGGACGTGTGTGTGAGGACGTGTGTGAGGACGTGTGTGAGGACGTGTGTGTGAGGACGTGTGTGAGGACGTGTGTGAGGACGTGTGTGAGGACGTGTGTGTGAGGACGTGTGTGAGGACGTGTGTGTGAGGACGTGTGTGTGAGGACGTGTGTGAGGACGTGTGTGAGGACGTGTGTGTGAGGACGTGTGTGTGAGGACGTGTGTGAGGACGTGTGTGTGAGGACGTGTGTGTGAGGACGTGTGTGAGGACGTGTGTGAGGACGTGTGTGTGAGGACGTGTGTGAGGACGTGTGTGAGGACGTGTGTGTGAGGACGTGTGTGAGGACGTGTGTGAGGACGTGTGTGTGAGGACGTGTGTGAGGACGTGTGTGTGAGGACGTGTGTGAGGACGTGTGTGAGGACGTGTGTGTGAGGACGTGTGTGAGGACGTGTGTGAGGACGTGTGTGTGAGGACGTGTGTGAGGACGTGTGTGTGAGGACGTGTGTGTGAGGACGTGTGTGAGGACGTGTGTGAGGACGTGTGTGTGAGGACGTGTGTGTGAGGACGTGTGTGAGGACGTGTGTGTGAGGACGTGTGTGTGAGGACGTGTGTGAGGACGTGTGTGAGGACGTGTGTGTGAGGACGTGTGTGAGGACGTGTGTGAGGACGTGTGTGTGAGGACGTGTGTGTGAGGACGTGTGTGAGGACGTGTGTGAGGACGTGTGTGTGCGGAGGTGTGTGAGGACGTGTGTGAGGACGTGTGTGTGAGGACGTGTGTGAGGACGTGTGTGAGGACGTGTGTGAGGACGTGTGTGTGAGGACGTGTGTGTGAGGACGTGTGTGAGGACGTGTGTGAGGACGTGTGTGTGAGGACGTGTGTGAGGACGTGTGTGAGGACGTGTGTGTGAGGACGTGTGTGAGGACGTGTGTGAGGACGTGTGTGTGAGGACGTGTGTGAGGACGTGTGTGAGGACGTGTGTGTGAGGACGTGTGTGAGGACGTGTGTGAGGAGGTGTGTGTGAGGACGTGTGTGTGAGGACGTGTGTGAGGACGTGTGTGAGAACGTGTGTGAGGACGTGTGTGAGGACGTGTGTGAGAACGTGTGTGAGGACGTGTGTGAGGACGTGTGTGAGGACGTGTGTGTGAGGACGTGTGTGAGGAGGTGTGTGTGAGGACGTGTGTGTGAGGACGTGTGTGAGGACGTGTGTGAGGACGTGTGTGAGAACGTGTGTGAGGACGTGTGTGAGGACGTGTGTGAGGACGTGTGTGAGGACGTGTGTGTGTGAGGACGTGTGTGAGGACGTGTGTGAGGACGTGTGTGAGGACGTGTGTGAGGACGTGTGTGTGAGGACGTGTGTGAGGACGTGTGTGAGGACGTGTGTGAGGAGGTGTGTGTGAGGACGTGTGTGTGAGGACGTGTGTGAGGACGTGTGTGAGGACGTGTGTGAGGACGTGTGTGAGGACGTGTGTGTGAGGACGTGTGTGTGAGGACGTGTGTGAGGACGTGTGTGAGGACGTGTGTGAGGAGGTGTGTGTGAGGACGTGTGTGAGGACGTGTGTGAGGACGTGTGTGAGGACGTGTGTGAGGACGTGTGTGTGAGGACGTGTGTGTGAGGACGTGTGTGAGGACGTGTGTGTGAGGACGTGTGTGTGAGGACGTGTGTGAGGACGTGTGTGAGGACGTGTGTGTGAGGACGTGTGTGAGGACGTGTGTGAGGACGTGTGTGTGAGGACGTGTGTGAGGACGTGTGTGAGGACGTGTGTGTGAGGACGTGTGTGAGGACGTGTGTGTGAGGACGTGTGTGAGGACGTGTGTGAGGACGTGTGTGTGAGGACGTGTGTGAGGACGTGTGTGAGGACGTGTGTGTGAGGACGTGTGTGAGGACGTGTGTGTGAGGACGTGTGTGTGAGGACGTGTGTGAGGACGTGTGTGTGAGGACGTGTGTGTGAGGACGTGTGTGAGGACGTGTGTGTGAGGACGTGTGTGTGAGGACGTGTGTGAGGACGTGTGTGAGGACGTGTGTGTGAGGACGTGTGTGAGGACGTGTGTGAGGACGTGTGTGTGAGGACGTGTGTGTGAGGACGTGTGTGAGGACGTGTGTGAGGACGTGTGTGTGCGGAGGTGTGTGAGGACGTGTGTGAGGACGTGTGTGTGAGGACGTGTGTGAGGACGTGTGTGAGGACGTGTGTGAGGACGTGTGTGTGAGGACGTGTGTGTGAGGACGTGTGTGAGGACGTGTGTGAGGACGTGTGTGTGAGGACGTGTGTGAGGACGTGTGTGAGGACGTGTGTGTGAGGACGTGTGTGAGGACGTGTGTGAGGACGTGTGTGTGAGGACGTGTGTGAGGACGTGTGTGAGGACGTGTGTGTGAGGACGTGTGTGAGGACGTGTGTGAGGAGGTGTGTGTGAGGACGTGTGTGTGAGGACGTGTGTGAGGACGTGTGTGAGGACGTGTGTGAGGACGTGTGTGAGGACGTGTGTGAGGACGTGTGTGAGGACGTGTGTGAGGACGTGTGTGTGAGGACGTGTGTGAGGAGGTGTGTGTGAGGACGTGTGTGAGGACGTGTGTGAGGACGTGTGTGAGAACGTGTGTGAGGACGTGTGTGAGGACGTGTGTGAGGACGTGTGTGAGGAGGTGTGTGTGAGGACGTGTGTGAGGACGTGTGTGAGGACGTGTGTGAGGACGTGTGTGAGGACGTGTGTGTGAGGACGTGTGTGAGGACGTGTGTGAGGACGTGTGTGAGGAGGTGTGTGTGAGGACGTGTGTGTGAGGACGTGTGTGAGGACGTGTGTGAGGACGTGTGTGAGGACGTGTGTGAGGACGTGTGTGTGAGGACGTGTGTGTGAGGACGTGTGTGAGGACGTGTGTGAGGACGTGTGTGAGGAGGTGTGTGTGAGGACGTGTGTGAGGACGTGTGTGAGGACGTGTGTGAGGACGTGTGTGTGAGGACGTGTGTGTGAGGACGTGTGTGAGGACGTGTGTGAGGACGTGTGTGTGAGGACGTGTGTGAGGACGTGTGTGAGGACGTGTGTGAGGAGGTGTGTGTGAGGACGTGTGTGAGGACGTGTGTGAGGACGTGTGTGAGGACGTGTGTGAGGACGTGTGTGTGAGGACGTGTGTGAGGACGTGTGTGAGGACGTGTGTGAGGACGTGTGTGTGAGGACGTGTGTGAGGACGTGTGTGAGAACGTGTGTGAGGACGTGTGTGAGGACGTGTGTGAGGACGTGTGTGTGAGGACGTGTGTGAGGACGTGTGTGAGGACGTGTGTGAGAACGTGTGTGAGGACGTGTGTGTGCGGATGTGATGTTGGTACCTGGACTGGCAGTAGGAGAGTCGACAGAGCGAGACTCGCTGCTCCCTCCTGCACTCTCCGAATCGCTGCACATCCCGCTGCTGCCCTGCTGCTGGTTTATACCTATAAACACACACATGCTCAGCAACGTCGCCTCCTACAGGCTGTTTTTACTCTACTGTAAATGTAACTGCACCCTGCTGAGCCGCGGTCTCACCACAATGCTAACTTCCTGTAAAAAAAAAAAAACTGTGCTACTACATCACCACAGCAACCGTTTACATTACTGCGCTGCTGTGATGACCTCAGAAGGGGTGGAGCTTTGCACTCATATTCAGCTAATCAGCGCTAACTATAGCATTGTAGCCAGAGCGGTAGAGAGAACAGAGTGGCGACACTCCCATAGGGAACCGTTGGAAAGGGGGCGGGACATTTTTTCTGCCCAGCTTCCGGGTTGTGGAGCTCTGTATAGTTCCAAACAACCCATAGAGCCCCATTCATTTCCACTACTTATCAAACATTTTTAGCTGTATGTTGCTTTGTTTTAAAAAAATTATGAATTTAATGTCATTAATATACTTAATACTGTTATTGTTTAGCATTTGCTCAGCACTAAATGTTACATGTTTATCTTAATTAATAGGTATAACCCAATTTAGCTTAGTCAGTTAAGCTTAATTAATGACACACGAGTCTTTTCACCTAAAATGAGTTGATTAATCAAGATTCTTGTTACAGAAATGATCATAAAACATTAGAACCACAATAAATCATTATACTTTTACTTTCATACTTAAGTACATTTGAAGGTAAATTTAGTTTAGTACTTTAGTGGAGGTAAAGAGTATTTTTACTTTTACTACTACTTTTACTGGAGTAATATGTTACCTTGGATATCTCTACTTTAACTCAACTACATGGTTTGTGTACCTTGTCCACCACTTACATTAGACAAAATGAACTAGTGCATATTCATAATGAATTCATTAATGTATTACATGTAGGAATCAATTATTAATCACTCATGAAATAAGAGATGAATGAATGCTTTTTCATGTACCTGCACTATAATGTTTTTGGTACGGTAGTGTGTTTATCAATCTGTTCATTCAGTGCAGGTAAACCTTATGAATCCAGCACATGACTTAGTGTTTAGCAAAAATGATTATTATTATGAATCCTCAGGAAAGTGAAGGGAGATTAGTTTATGCAAAAATCAAAACATAAAAAACTTTAATGTCTATACTGTATATTGTCTCTACTACTTAAGGATATCGCATTATGTAATGTATGCTAATATAATGTACTGTGTGTTAACAAGAACGACCTATTAACAAGTCATTATAAACATCAATCTTCCACTTTATATACCAAATTGACATTAAAGCAGATGCAGTAAATGTAAACGCAGTTGAAAATACCCAGAAATTGTACAAATGTTTATTATTTGCCGTTTAATATTTCATTTACTGCTGCCTGTCCCATTTGAGAACATGACAGCGCCGGGTTTGTTTGGAACTATTGAGGGTTACATGAACCACGTGACCGCGTAGCGGCGAGATCAAGGAGTGTCGCAACTCTCTCTATCTACGGCTCTGATTGTAGCGACTGGGATCAAACATTACTCAGCAAATAATCAGTATAAAGGAGAGTTACGGAGCCACTCTGAAATGTTCTGATGGACACAGCTAGAGAAGATGGTAATCGTACCGTGGATGTCTGTGGTGCTGTTGGACTGCTGGTTGTCAGTTCCGCCGAGATGTTTATGAGCGGTGTTGTCCACCTCATCAGTGAAGACCTGAGACGGGATCCCCTGAGAGACGGGGGCGCTGCTCTGTGACCACTTTTTAAAGGACATGCTGCAGAAAACACAGAGGGGGGTGAGTGAGTGATTGAGTGAGTGAGTGGAATAGTACACTATTTTTCTAAGACAGGAAGTACCTGAGCCCCCCCCCCCCCCCCCCCCCCCCCCCCCCCCTTTCACTGATGTTCGGGACAGACTGCACAGCTCTGCGCTCGGGACTGAATCACACACCTGAATTCAGTGGGGCGTGACCCAATACAATAGTCCATGTAGTGTGTATATGTGCATATTTACGTCAAAGCAGAACTTGTTGGACTGTGTGTGTGTGTGAGAGAGAGAGAGAGAGAGAGAGAGAGTGTGTGTGTGTGTGTGTGTGTGTGTGTGTGAGTGTGCAACACTGTGGTTTCATCACTTCCTGAGGAAGAACACAAACAATATTTGCACTAACAGCTTCAGCATCACACACAGAGAGAGGAGCAACCAACCTGTGTGTGTGTGTGTGTGTGTGTGTGTGTGTGTGTGTGTGTGTGTGTGTGTGTGTAACCAGTACACGCTACAACAATTTATATCAGATCTGGTCTGAGTGAATCTTAAAAGGTTGAATTGTTTATATATTTTATATATTTAAGCATTTTGACAGAAGCTATTTTTAATCCACAGGATAATTCAAGCATCGGTGGGTTACGGGGCCTTGTTCAAGGGCCCAATAGTGGCGGTTTGGGGATATTGATTCAGTAACCGCTCTAATCACCATCATTCCCGCCGTATGAACACATTCCTGTGCACACTGTGAGATGAGAGGAAACCAGAGGTGGTGCTGAAGTTCTCACCTGGTCCTGGACGATCTGGTGCCGTCCTGAGACAGCGCCTCCAGCCAGACGCGCTCTTTAGGTAAACTGTGTACGAATTCAGAGTAGCACTGGCCCGGGTCGTACTGCTTGGCCTGATCACACAGCGTCTGGTACCTCTGTGGTACCGACACCATCTGATTGTGGAGCAGCTGGAACCAGTTCACCGTCACCTGCAGGAGAAGCACAGGAAGCCATGAGGAGACCTGATGGTTCTGCTGGTTCATGCTGGTGGCAGCAGGATGTTGTGGTGAGAGACTCACGGCTTTGAGGGTGAGGTCACACTGGAAGATGAGCTCTCGGAGCTGGGTGAGGATCTCAGCTTTGGCTTTTTCCAGTCCCACTTTCTTAGCAGCTGCATCGGTGACACAAAGTCTGAACTGATCCTGAGCTTCTTCAGCCTGGAGCACACAAGAAACATCCTGAGTCCCTCTGCTACTGGGAACGGATATTAATCACAGAAAACTCCAGTAACACCACCAGTAACACCACCAGACTTACTAATGTCTGAGAGAACAACACCTATATTACCCCCGGGAAAAAGTAACTGTAGCACCTTAATCAGCACTGATTGTAAATAATCCCAGTAGGTTTGTTATTATTCCTACTTGAGTGAAGCACTGGTTTCATTTCAGTCTCATTTTGATTGTTTGTTTATTTTTGTTTATTGTTGTAGTTTGAGTTTTTAAATCTGTAATGTGGTTACTGGTTCTTCTCTTCCCCAAACTTTTGGTTCTTTTAAAATTTGCTTTCTAATATAAACAAGTGTGATTATTTTTAATCGAGACTAATTTTGTAGTATTATTGGAGTTCTGATTTGATGTAAGACCCCTGTAGCAGGTTCCTCCACGCTGTACCTTCTGCAGCGCCTCTTCTTCAATCTTCTTCTTCTTCTCCAGAGTTCTTGGGCCAGCGTAGGTCATGTCGTCCCCCGTCCGGCGAGCTTTCTCGTACTCCTCTCTCCTCTGAGCCTGCAGGAGCTGAGCTTTACGTACAGCCGCCTCGGCTTCACTCTGAAACACAGAACGTCAATCAGGTCTTAACTACGAGCAATAATCCACTCAAACAGTGAAGGGATGCATTAGAATCCCTGCAGAGAAATAAGACAGTTTGTTGTTATATAAACAATCCATTAGAACTCTGATGCTCTGTAGATTTCTTTACCATTTTCTTCAGCTCTCTCTGCCACTGCTCCTTCAGCTCCTTCCTCAGTTTATCCAGCTCAACTTTACGTGCCACCAGCGGCTGTGGAACCACAAACAACATTTAATCACATTAAAACAATAAAATATAAAGATTTGTTTACATTACTATGTTTTATATCATACACAAACATCTCTAGAAATATATCTTATCATTTATCATTAATTGATGTATTTCATGTGGTGGAACAAACAGACTGTATTAACTACAAAACCATAAAACCATGAGCTCAGGAGAACTTCAGAAAACCGTTGTCACTTTACACAGGCCAAGAAATGCAATCTGAAACAGCTCA
>NC_086012.1:18881706-18891706 GCF_030014385.1 Trichomycterus rosablanca
AAAGGAAATGATGTGCTTCCAACTTTGCAGCAACAGTTTAGGGAAGGCCCTTTCCTGTTCCAGCATGAGCGAGCTCTATAAAGTCATGGTTTAAAAACCAAGAACCTCCAGTGTCCTGCACAGAGCCCTGAGCTCAGTCCCACTCAACAGCTCTGGATCAATCAGCACCCAGCCATACAAATGCTCTTATTTTTCAACTGAAGGTGTAGTGTAATGAAGGTAGGACTCACCTGGCTGAACTCTGAGTTTGTCGTTTCCTCCTGAATCTCCAGAGAGTTTCTCAAATGACTGCAATGAGAAATAAAACACTGTACTGAAGCTGAGCTGAGATGTGATGATGGTAGAAAGATTAGAAATAAAACAGTGTGTGTAAACAGTTACACTCCAAACTCCAGGACAGAACAAAGAAATAAAACTGTGGGATTACCCCACTAGTGCCCCCCCCCCCCCCCCCCCCCCCCCCCCCCCCCCTCCTGGTATCATTAAACCTGTCTGCAATGGAGTCTCAGAGAGACACACTAAGCTCTCTAGATTGTTCATTGCTAGGGTGGGTGCATGGACCAGACAGCAGAGGGCGCTATTTCCATTAAAGAACTCACCCTGCTCCTCCGGGTCTGGAAGAGCTCCGCTCTGGAGCCGCTGTCCACATCTCCCATGAGGAAATCAGAAACTCTGAGACACACCAAACAGACAACAATTAATACAGGTGTCCACATACTTTTGGCCAAATAGTGTATGCAGTATTTACACATGAAATGAGCTGCACCAATAACACGGATCAGTGGCACCAATCCAGACCCTACTAACAGATCCGGCACCACCAACACCGCATCAATAACGTAGCAGCATCAGCCCCACCGTACCAGCTCTGTGCCCAGCATACTCACACATTTCCAAAGGTGAAGGCCAAAGTGTCGATGGACGAGTAGATCTCACCAAAATCAGCCGGCCGGTTCTCTCTGCTCACCTCCTTCAGGTTCAGTCCTGAGAGAAAGAGACGCACATTAGAACAGCGGTCAGGTCTAATAACCCACTCATTCATTCATTCATCCTCTCACTCACTCACTCACTCGCTCACTCACACTCAGCACAGATCATCCACATATTCAATCACCTCAATGCTGCCACCACCACACTTTAATGTTTTTAGTCAGTTCTGTTACCATGAGAATGTGAGTATCAGATCAGTATCGTATCAACCGACACTCAAAACATTTAAATCAGAATCAAAAGGAAAGTGAGATCAGGACATTCATAAGATTTCTCAAATCTCAAAACTACATACAAAACCAGTGCTGCTACACGGAGGAACCAGAACAGAAGCAAGAATCATTAGCACTGAAAATAAGAACTGAAAATACACCTCAATCAACAAAGCAGAACTAAATCCAGAACCAGAACTAAACTAAACTGGAACTAGAATACAAAATAATATGTTCTTTTCTGCTCTCACTAACACGATTATATTTTCTGTTAAACATCTAAAAATGTAAAATCACCTCTGATTAAGTTCTGATATTAAGTCGACCACAAATCACTAATACGTGAGTGAGATTAGAGAGTCGAGTGTGATCTGGAACCTTTCGGTTTGCAGTGTTACATGTAGAGTAAATGAAGTGGTTTTCAGCTCTGGGGTTGAGACTCATCTGAGATCAATGAAACCTATAAAATATAATTTAATAATATAAATAATAATATAAAATAACAATGCAAGTTTGTTTTTTATTTAATAATAATATCAGTGGGAGGTCCTTATATGTTCAGAACAATTTTAGATCCATGAACAGAACCAAATCTCCTGAATCTGGGGGTGGGGTGTTGAAAAATGCTGAGCCTGGATTGAGAAGCACTGATACGATCGTTTCCTCCCGTCTGAGCTGCAGTGTTTCTACAGCAGATTTCAGTCTGAATCTCACCTGCACTGTTCAGTTCCTCACGCTGCACAACCAGAACCAGAGAAATCATTCTGTTCTTCAAAAGAACCCAAAGAGTCGAGCAGCTCTGCTCTACAGGAAATTATTCAGAGGATATACACACACTAGCCTTCACCCCACACACACACACACACACACACACACACACACACACACACACACACACACACAAGCTTCCGCTCTGAGAAACATACCGGAAACACACACACACAGTAACACACACACACACACACACACACAGTAACACACACACACACAGTAACACACACAGTAACACACACACACACACACACACACAGTAACACACACACACACAGTAACACACACACACACACAGTAACACACACCACTCCAACACCTTTTACCCCCCTATTATTAGAATACAGAAGAGTACAATCTCAAACTCACCGTTCCTTCTAACCTCAGGATCACACACATCCACTCACACATCCACTCACACTTCCACTCACACACTTCCACTCACACACATCCACTCACACATCCACTCACACTTCCACTCACACACTTCCACTCACACACATCCACTCACACATCCACTCACACTTCCACTCACACACTTCCACTCACACACATCCACTCACACACATCCACTCACACTTCCACTCACACACTTCCACTCACACACATCCACTCACACACATCCACTCACACACTTCCACTCACACACATCCACTCACACACTTCCACTCACACACATCCACTCACACACTTCCACTCACACACTTCCACACACACACTTCCACTCACACACATCCACTCACACTTCCACTCACACACTTCCACTCACACACATCCACTCACACATCCACTCACACTTCCACTCACACACTTCCACTCACACACATCCACTCACACACATCCACTCACACACTTCCACTCACACACATCCACTCACACACTTCCACTCACACACATCCACTCACACACTTCCACACACACACTTCCACTCACACACATCCACTCACACACTTCCACACTCACACTTCCACTCACACACTTCCACTCACACACATCCACTCACACTTCCACTCACACACTTCCACTCACACACTTCCACTCACACACATCCACTCACACACTTCCACTCACACACATCCACTCACACACTTCCACTCACACACTTCCACACACACACTTCCACTCACACACATCCACTCACACACTTCCACTCACACACTTCCACTCACACACTTCCACTCACACACTTCCACTCACACACAACCACTCACACACTTCCACTCACACACTTCCACTCACACACATCCACTCACACACTTCCACTCACACACTTCCACTCACACACTTCCACTCACACACTTCCACTCACACACATCCACTCACACATCCACTCACACTTCCACTCACACACTTCCACTCACACACATCCACTCACACATCCACTCACACTTCCACTCACACACTTCCACTCACACACATCCACTCACACACATCCACTCACACTTCCACTCACACACATCCACTCACACACATCCACTCACACTTCCACTCACACACTTCCACTCACACACATCCACTCACACTTCCACTCACACACTTCCACTCACACACATCCACTCACACACTTCCACTCACACACATCCACTCACACACTTCCACTCACACACTTCCACACACACACTTCCACTCACACACATCCACTCACACACTTCCACTCACACACTTCCACTCACACACTTCCACTCACACACTTCCACTCACACACTTCCACTCACACACTTCCACTCACACACTTCCACTCACACACTTCCACTCACACACATCCACTCACACACTTCCACTCACACACTTCCACTCACACACTTCCACTCACACACAACCACTCACACACTTCCACTCACACACTTCCACTCACACACATCCACTCACACACATCCACTCACACACTTCCACTCACACACATCCACTCACACTTCCACTCACACACTTCCACTCACACACATCCACTCACACACATCCACTCACACTTCCACTCACACACTTCCACTCACACACATCCACTCACACTTCCACTCACACACTTCCACTCACACACTTCCACTCACACACATCCACTCACACACTTCCACTCACACACATCCACTCACACACTTCCACTCACACACTTCCACTCACACACTTCCACTCACACACATCCACTCACACACTTCCACTCACACACTTCCACTCACACACTTCCACTCACACACAACCACTCACACACTTCCACTCACACACTTCCACTCACACACATCCACTCACACACTTCCACTCACACACTTCCACTCACACACATCCACTCACACACTTCCACTCACACACTTCCACTCACACACTTCCACTCACACACTTCCACTCACACACAACCACTCACACACTTCCACTCACACACTTCCACTCACACACATCCACTCACACACTTCCACTCACACACATCCACTCACACACTTCCACTCACACACTTCCACTCACACACATCCACTCACACACTTCCACTCACACACATCCACTCACACACTTCCACTCACACACTTCCACTCACACACTTCCACTCACACACTTCCACTCACACACATCCACTCACACACTTCCACTCACACACATCCACTCACACACTTCCACTCACACACTTCCACTCACACACTTCCACTCACACACATCCACTCACACACTTCCACTCACACACATTCACTCACACACTTCCACTCACACACTTCCACTCACACACTTCCACTCACACACATCCACTCACACACTTCCACTCACACACATCCACTCACACACTTCCACTCACACACTTCCACTCACACACTTCCACTCACACACTTCCACTCACACACTTCCACTCACACACATCCACTCACACTTCCACTCACACACTTCCACTCACACACATCCACTCACACACTTCCACTCACACACTTCCACTCACACACATCCACTCACACACTTCCACTCACACACTTCCACTCACACACTTCCACTCACACACATCCACTCACACACTTCCACTCACACACTTCCACTCACACACTTCCACTCACACACTTCCACTCACACACATCCACTCACACACTTCCACTCACACACTTCCACTCACACACTTCCACTCACACACATCCACTCACACACTTCCACTCACACACATCCACTCACACATCCACTCACACACATCCACTCACACACTTCCACTCACACACCTCCACTCACACACATCCACTCACACACTTCCACTCACACACATCCACTCACACACTTCCACTCACACACATCCACTCACACACATCCACTCACACACTTCCACTCACACACTTCCACTCACACACTTCCACTCACACACATCCACTCACACACTTCCACTCACACACATCCACTCACACACATCCACTCACACTTCCACTCACACACTTCCACTCACACACTTCCACTCACACACTTCCACTCACACACATCCACTCACACACTTCCACTCACACACTTCCACTCACACACTTCCACTCACACACTTCCACTCACACACATCCACTCACACTTCCACTCACACACTTCCACTCACACACTTCCACTCACACACTTCCACTCACACACATCCACTCACACACTTCCACTCACACACTTCCACACACAGCCTCAGCGATCTTAGAAATATTGGTTACTAACTAAATGGGCACAAATTCCCACAGACTCAAGAAAAATGTGCTTCTAAGTTTGCAGGTGTACAAGGTAAAATAAAGCGGTGCCAACACACCTCCCGCATTGTATCACATGGTTTATAAATTTCTCATCTTCTTCTCTCTCTTACTAATCATTAAAGTAAAAACAACCGGAATGTAAACTCAGTTCCCAACCAAAATCAGAGCTAAACCCCCAAACCTGAAACGGAACCTCACATAAGAACTCACAGTAAAACTCGAGGGATTTTAAGAGTTGCATGAATTCCAGAACTGGAACCAGAACCACAACCAGAACCACCACGAGAAACAGAAGAAAAACATCAATCAGAACCAAACTAACTAGAACTAAAATCCAGTTATTTTCATGGATCCTGAACCAGTGATGAATTCCCATTCTGAGCTGGAGTTTCAGCAGCACTGATGTTCTGAACTGTTCAGGAAACAGAAATAATAATAAAATACCATTTTACGACATGCAGATCTTCAGGAAACGTCCTTCAGCTTTCCACTCCTTCAGTCCCGTCTCCCGCAGCGAGGAATAAAAATAAAAGCTGTAACTTTAGCGCTTCCACTTTCTAGTTCCTCATGTCCATGAGTCCTTCAGACCGTCTTATTCACCGTTTATCTCCTGCTAACCATGAAGAAGTCAGAAAAATGTTCTTGGTTCCTCGGTGAGGGTCCGTCGCCCTGCAGTGGAACGCCGACCTCTTCCTCTTCTTTCTCTTCTTCTTCCTCAGGACATCCTGCAGGTCCACAACAATGCTGCTGTTCTCCTGCACTCCACACCCTCCACCTCCCAAATAAGGAACCACTGTACACCCCCCCACCCCCACCCCCAGTGTACGTCATTACACCAGAATAAACCACTTCATTATTTACAGTCCTGATGCTTTTAACACATCAAATCATCAGAACGTGAGTCCTGCAGAAGTATTCAACCCTCCACCACACACACACACACACAGAACTGGAACTAGAACCATGAATTCTGAGCTGCTTGAAAACCTTCATTTAGGTGGAGCAGAGCTCAGGTTTGAACCTGGACCTGTGAGGCACCAAGTCTGTCGCTGCATCAACATGCAGTTCCAAATCTACTACTATAATAATCATTATTATTATTATATTATTATTATTACTGAGTGGCAGCGGTGCAGCAGGTAGTGTGGGTGCAACATAGTTCCAGGGTACTGGGGGGCCTGGGCTCAAACCTTTTCCCATGTGAGTGTGTGTGATGGGCGGTGATCAGTAACGTTAATCAGAACCTTTCATCTTAATTAAAAGTAACAGGATGTGAGAGTGGGAACTGACCTTTGACCTTGGCGATCAGGGTACCTGCAGCACTCAGGATGTCCTCCGAGTTTAAGGCCTGGTGTTTTCCAATGACCGACTTGAGCACTCGCAGCAGCTCAGCCAGTCTATCACTGACCACGCCCGACACCCCCTCATCTACACACAGAGATACAGGTACTTTATTTACCTCACAAACACAGAAACACCAACAGAACTGAACCAACACCTCCATGATCCAGTTCAAACTCCGTCTGCACTGAACACCACGACACCAGGATGCTTAGGAGGATTGGTGTAAAGAGCAGAAGACCTGGACCCCTGAGACAAGCCTCAAATTTCCTCAGGTTTGATTAATGTTCATCTGCTGCAAATGTTAGGAATGGTATGACTCCGCTAGTGATTCGGTGGAGTCCCAGAGCCTGAGAAACTTGTTGAGATCTTTGAGATTCTTCTCAGGGCTGCAGTGATCAAGCCTGGGTGTGTCCTGTCTCATTAAGACACAAAGAGAGTCGAGCACACTCAGCAAAAGCCTGTGAGGTTGGGGAAGGACGGACATGAAAGGACACACACAAGAACACACTCACACACTCACACACTAACACACACACACATACCAGCACATACACACACACACACCAGCACACTCACACACTCACACCAGCACATACTCACACACTCACACACACTAACACACACATACATACCAGCACATACACACACACACATACCAGCACATACACACACACACACACCAGCACATACACACACACACACACCAGCACATACTCACACACTCACACACACTAACACACACATACATACCAGCACATACACACACACACACCAGCACACTCACACACTAACACACACACACATACCAGCACATACACACACACACACCAGCACACTCACACACTCACACACACACACCAGCACATACTCACACACTCACACACACTAACACACACATACATACCAGCACATACACACACACACATACCAGCACATACTCACACACACACACCAGCACATACACACACACACACACCAGCACATACTCACACACTCACACACACTAACACACACATACATACCAGCACATACACACACACACACACCAGCACATACTCACACACTCACACACACTAACACACACATACATACCAGCACATACACACACATACATACCAGCACATACACACACACACACCAGCACATACACACACACACACACCAGCACATACTCACACACTCACACACACTAACACACACATACATACCAGCACATACTCACACACACACACCAGCACATACACACACACACACACCAGCACATACTCACACACTCACACACACTAACACACACACACATACCAGCACATACACACACACACACCAGCACATACACACACACACACACCAGCACATACTCACACACTCACACACACTAACACACACATACATACCAGCACATACACACACACACATACCAGCACATACACACACACACACACCAGCACATACTCACACACTCACACACACTAACACACACATACATACCAGCACATACACACACACACACACCAGCACACTCACACACACACACACCAGCACATACTCACACACTCACACACACTAACACACACATACATACCAGCACATACACACACACACACCAGCACACTCACACACACACACACCAGCACATACTCACACACTCACACACACTAACACACACATACATACCAGCACATACACACACACACACACCAGCACATACTCACACACTCACACACACTAACACACACACACATACCAGCACATACACACACACACACCAGCACATACTCACACACTCACACACACTAACACACACACACATACCAGCACATACACACACACACACCAGCACACACACACACAAGCACATACACACACACCAGCACATACACACACACCAGCACATACTCATACACTCACACACACACACACACCAGCACATACTCACACACTCACACACACTAACACACACACACATACCAGCACATACACACACACACATACCAGCACATACACACACACACACCAGCACACTCACACACTCACACACACACACACACCAGCACATACTCACACACTCACACACACTAACACACACATACATACCAGCACATACACACACACACACCAGCACATACACACACACCAGCACATACACACACACCAGCACATACACACACACCAGCACACACATACACACACATACACACACACACACAGTTACAAAAACAAACATGATGATGAGAATAATGATGAGACCACAATTAGGAAGTTTCAAACAAACAAATTGAGGAACTTTCTAAACACACACCACTGAAAGTCGAACAGTTGAACCAGCGCACACACACACACACACACACACACACACACACACACACACACACACATGACTAACATGACAACAATCCTGCACATTCTTTGCTTTTGTGTGCTGCATTATTATTGGATTTAGAAGAAATAATTTCTCTGTATTGAGTTAGAAGAGACGTAAGATCACCGACTGCTGAAGTGTAGGAACCCCCCAATAATCTGATCTACATCACTGATCCCCTCAGTACCATCAGATCCACGTCTCCACATCACACTCAGTCACGTGATTCACATCAAATGTTATAACTCTGTATTAAACAGGTAACTACCGGCTAATAGAATTTGGTAAAAAGTATGTGCCCCCTGTGTCTCACATACTGGAGAGCTGATAGACACTGAAGATAAACTGTAAGTCAGAGGTTTTGTGATGGAAACATTAACCGGTTGGTGTGGAGCTGCAGAAGCGTAAAGATCTTTCACACACTCTGCTGCTCCATCAGAGACGAACGGGCGAGTCTGAACGCGCCTGAAAAATGTCACCCTGGCTCAGACTGAACCGAAACCCGCCGCTAATTAGCCCTTACAGCTACGAGCTGAGACTTCGCTCTCTACAGGAAAACTCTGCTTCCTGATAAAACAATAACCGAAACATGTCAGCCAATCAGAAGCCAGTATTTTATTTAACTGAGGTATATTTAGTGGTGTTCCTCTTTG
>NC_086012.1:18896706-18921706 GCF_030014385.1 Trichomycterus rosablanca
AATCCAGCGATGGGTAAGAGCTGCTCCTGGGCTTTTATTTTATTACATTAGATGTTATGATGTGAGATAGAACGGCATGAGGAGTCTCAGTGGATCTGATCTGATTCAGTCTGATCTACTGCAGTCATTTTCCAAACTATAGATCACATTTACATCTTTACGTTGTTTCATATGATACTGTTGATATTCTTATTAATTATGGAAAAAAATAATTATGGAAATATATTTAAATATTTGTATTTCATTTAATTGTGTTACAATTATTCATATTCAAGTATGTATAAAAATATATGTATTTCGAATAAACAATTTGTGACATGTATTTGTCACATCATTTAGCTTTAAAATTCAGTTTTTTTTTTACTCCTAATAAATAATAAAACTGTAAATGTTTTTTGTCTGTAGAAATAAAAGACGACCAGATAACCAGTCTGCTGTAAGTTTGTATTATTATTATTATTATTATTATTAATATTAAAACTGTCTCTAATTAAACTAAATAATTTTCAGCAGGACCACAGGCAGCACAAAGGTGTCATGGATAAACTTTTTATTTCCAGGATTTATAAAGTTCTGAGGATTTTAATGCCACAGGTTTTTTGTAAAGAGGTAAGAAGCTGATTTTTTTATTAATATTTATTTCTGAATTAAAATTGTGCAGTGTGATTAATCACTTCTGATTGGTTTTGTTTGTAGTCTGGATATTTGCTGCTGATTGCTGTGATGCTTTTGGCCCGAACCTACTGTGACGTCTGGATGATCCACAATGGCACCATGATCGAGAGGTGAGCATATATAGCATTTATTAATAATTAATAACAAGTTTAATTATACACTAATTACTTGATACTGAATCTCACACTGAGCTCCACTGGAGCTTTGAGTTGCTGATTTTCTTGCATTAGACCTTTAAGCTCATGACATGAAGTTTGCTTAAATGTGAACCCACGTTTCTAAAGCTTTAAATTAAATCAGAGCCTCAGATCAACCATCTACATTAATGTCTGTCTGTTCTAGTACACACACACACACACACACACACGTGCTCTACAGGTGTATGTAAACTTTTTATCTGTATGTGAGTGTTGGGGGAAGAAACATTTACACACCTTATTTAACCAGTAAAACCAGTTTTTCCAGTCCAGGGGGTGTAACTAAGACAAATAGAATGTTTCTTAAAAATGTGTGTGTGTTTGGTGTGTGTGTGTGTGTGTGTGTGTGTGTGTTTGCAGTGCCATTATTGGACGATCCACAAAAGCATTTAAAAGTTATTTGTTCAACTTTATCGTCGCCATGCCATTTGTAAGTGTGATTTATTGATAAAAATTATAATAATAATACGACCATTAAATGTTAAATGAATTATTACTTTATTTTCATTATAAGTTAATTGCTACAAATAATTAATGACATTTATATTGTGTAAAACAAAATGTATTAATTACCAGTACAGTAAATATTGGTTCTTAATGTTCTGGCGGCATCTGGTGGCCAAACATCGGTACTGCATGTGCATCGGATTTATTTTGTTTTGGTAATTAATTCTGAGTAAATCTTTTTTTTGTGACATGCTTTAAAGTATGTGCTTGAACTGCTACAGAGTCCAGTGGTGATGTTCTTTATTCCACTCCAGTAGCTTCTCGGCTAGTTTAGACTCATATTTAGCTACTTGACCTTGAAGATCTCAGTCCAAAAAGCTCATGGTAAACATTCATGCTGATGTTGCTTCCAGGGGCAGTTTGGAAGCTGGTAGTGAGTGCCAAAACAAAGAATAAATGTTTTTGGTGCTGTGCTCTGTGCGTTAGCACTTGTTATTGATCTATGAGCTTGTGCGGCTTTTAGACTAAGCTGTTGTTGTTCAGAGATATTTCTGTTTCACAATAACAGAACCCAGAGTTCAGCGAATCAGCTCTAACAGAGACATGTTTGACATGCTGGAGGTGTCCACATACTTTCTCCACACACTAACATGTTGAGATTTGATTCTGCTGTGTTTTGTGTGATCAGATCTCACTAGTGAACAATTTTCTGAAGTTTGGACTAAACGAACTGAAACTCTGCTTTCGCATCAGACTGACCAATCATCTGTACAGCCGCTACCTCAGGTACAAGATCACCTGCACACACTTCATAATCATGCATTTATATTGTAGTGCCCCCAAACCCCCCTTCTGTACATTGTGAGCTGAATTATCCTGGTGCGTCTCTTTCACGGGTCAGTGATGGACATGTACCATCCACATGATCCTGGAAAAAACACGATTCCTCCGTTGCTCTGATTTTTAGTTCTGAGTGTTTTAGGTTTCTTCAGATGAACCTCTGTGATCTTCAGTGTCAAATTCTACAGCTTTCCGATATAAACAAATATGTGTAAAGATGTTTGATGTGTCAGGAGCTCGATTCAGACGTGGAGTCGTGTCTATAAAACCTGTTTAATTTATTATAAATCTTTAATATTGTCCCAAAACTTTTTTCCACAGAGGATTCACCTACTATAAGGTCAGTAATCTGGATAATCGGATAAATAATGCAGATCAGTTACTGACGCAGGATGTGGAGAAGTTCTGTAACAGTGTGGTGGAACTGTACTCCAACATCAGCAAGGTAAGAAACACACACACACAAACACACACACACACACACACACACACACTGCAGAAATCCAGTGAAGCTTAATAATCAAATAACACTTGATCTCCAAGAGAGAACACTGTTCCATGTGCTGTTAAACTAGCTCTGTTAATGATGTGGACACAGAGAAGTTCAATAGAATCAGTAGGCACAAAGTTTAAGGACGCTATAAAACCACCACATTCATCATCTGATCATCACTGTGTTTTCCCGCTGGTTTTATTTATTATTATTATTGGTTTTATCAGCAGGAACCAGTCTGGTCATTTTGATCTGAATGAACATTTTTTGTCTCCAGTTTTGTGTAAATTTTAGAGACTCTTGTGTTGTAGGGCAGTTGTAGCCTAGTGGTTAAGGTACTGGAACAGTAATCAGAAGGTTGCCGGGTCAAGCCTCACCACTGCCAGGTTGCCACTGTTGGGCCCTTGAGCAAGGCCCTTAACCCTCAATTGCTTAGATTGTATACTGTCACTGTAATGTAAGTCACTTTGGATAAAAGCGTCTGCTAAATGCCGATGTAAATGTAAATGTGTTGGATCAGATGTTTCTCCATCCTCATGTTTGATGTTTGATGAACTGAAGCTCCTGATCGGCTTCTGTGTGATTTTTTACATACAGGTGACAGGTGTTCCTAATAAAGTGGCCACTAAGTTCTGTATATAAATGTTATTATTTATATTTTCAGCCTCTGCTGGACATCATCATCTACCTTTGTAAACTAACCACTGGTGTGGGAGTTCAGGTGAGTTCATTCATCACACACACTCTGTTCTCAGGTAGTGTCAGTACGGTGCGCTGTGATTGGCTGAGAGCACGTCAGGATGTACACATGTGTGTGTGTGTGTGTGTGTGTGTGTGTGTGTGTGTGTTCAGGGTCCGCTGAGTTTGCTGAGTTATCTGGTTCTCTCGGGTTCATTACTGACGATGTTACGCAGACCGGTCGGGAAAATGACGGTAACGGAGCAGAAATACGAGGGGGAGTTCCGATACATCAACTCTCGCCTCATTACCAACAGGTACACACACGGGGACCGGGGCGGGGACCGGGGCGTGTTCACCACCGTGTTCCATCATGTTTCCTTTAAACACTTTAATAAATTAAAGGTCTGGGCTGCAGGCAGGCCAGTCTAGCACCTGCACTCATTATAGTTTATTATTGTTTACTGATCGTGAACTGAAGGACAGAGCGTAATTAAATATTTCAAGAATTAAAGATCTGACAGCTGATTGGTCTGATTGTTCTGTGTGACGTCATAGTGAAGAAATCGCGTTTTATAACGGTGGCAGGAGAGAGAAGATCATCATCCACCACACCTTCTACAAACTGGTACCCACTCGTTATCATCATTAGTCTGACTGATTGATTACTTGATTGATTGATTGATTGATTGATTGAATAAAGCTCTCTCTCTGTGTAGGTGGAGCACCTGAAGCAGTTCATTTTTTTCCGTTTCTCCCTGGGTGTGATGGATAGTATCGTAGCAAAATGTGAGAATTTTACAGATGAGTGAATGAATGAGTTCATGATAAAGACTGGGAGGGAGAATAAAGGTTTTGGACCAACACAAAACTGATAGATGATTTAATGATAGAAACTTTCCACATTCTCAGCACTGATCCTCTAATGGCACTTATTTATGTTTGTGTTTTTTCAGACGTGGCCTTCGTGGTGGGATATCTGGTCATCAGTCGGCCATTTTTAGATCCGACGAACATGAGGGTCGCTAAGAGCACTCATGCTCAGAGACTGGAGGTCAGATCAATTTAATTCATTATTTAATTACTGCACCAACACCACCGGCTACGCTTTATAGTGTGTGTGTGTGTGTGTGTGTGTGTGTGTGTGTGTGTGCATGTGTGTGTGTGTGTGTGTGTGTATGTGTGTGTGTGTATGTGTGTGTGTGTGTATGTGTGTGCATGTGTGTGTGTGTGCAGGAGTACTATCAGACGGGCCGGATGTTACTCAGTATGGCTCAGGCTTTAGGACGAATTGTTCTGGCTGGTCGAGAGATGAGTCGACTCTCAGGGTGAGTGATTATTAATGATTATTAGTAATAATTAGTAATTATTAAGTGATTATTAGTGATTATTAATGATTAATAATGATTATTAGTAATATTTAGTACTTATTAAGTGATTATTAGTGATTGTTGACGATTATTTAAAAATTATAATTTTTTTCTCATTAATAATTGCTGGTTTGGATCAGATCGGAACAGTTTGAAAACCTCGTTATTAAATCTTCACTTTTACAGAATCTGATTAAATTTGTGAAGTTAAAGAGAAACTTTAATAAACATCCTGATGATCAGTGAAAATCATCAAATAAACTATAAATATAATTATTAAGTATTCAGACCCTGTCCTTGATGATCACAAATAGCAAAAATGATCACATGATCTACTGAATCTAGGGTTAGGGAATCATCCAGCACTAAAAGGTCCCCAGTGTGAAAAAGTAATTGCCCCCTGTGCCTCTGTGTGTACTGTGATTAAAACGTTCTGATGGACGTGTGTCGTTTCTCTGCAGCTTCACAGCGAGGATCAGTGAGATTCAGGACGTGCTGGAGGACGTAAACGATGGCAGATATGAGAGAACCATGGTGTCACCCAGCAGAAAAGGTTTGTGTCTCCATGTTCCACATCAGAGCTGCTCATCACGTTCAGTACTAACTCAGCAGATCACGGAACATAACTAATGGAATATTTCTCAGAAACGTGTAGTGTGTAAGAGTTTATTCTGTAGTTTTACACGTTTTATGGTGCTGTGGAATAGTATCCCCCCCCCCCCCCCCCCCCTTCTGTTATGTGATATTACACACAGAGAACTCGAGTGAAAACACATTCTGTAAAACATCAACCGTCTCTGTGTTTATTTAATTATCAGTTTATTAAACTCAGTTAAACAGAGCTGGTTTGATTTCAGCAGATTTCAGTCGCCTGTTTTTTCTGTTCCTGAGTCGCTTCAGGCTGCAGCTTCAGTTTCATCGTTTCTCCAGTTTTATTATTTTGTTAATTTGGTGATTAGATTTTATCGGTTCTGATAAAAATGTGTTGTGGTTGTTACTGGAGTTCTGTGTGTGTGTGTGTGTGTGTGTGTGTGTTTAATAATGAACCATATTTTAGTCTGAGAAATGTAAAAATGGTTTTCTGTGTCACCGTTTTCAGATTCAGAGGACGAGCAGAAATCAGATCTGCTTCCTGGAGGGGGAGAAATTCTGATAGCAGATAATATCATCAGGTGAATCCACGCAGACTCTCCTTTATTTTCACCAAAACTCTTAAACCTTCAGAACAAACGTCTGAGTTTAAAACTGTTGGATTGGTATCTCACACACTGAAGTCACGCATCCCCACAGTCACATTATGAACACCCAGCATATTTTTCTGACCATAATAAGGTGGTGCAGCTGTGGAATACAATAGTCCACCACTGCAGGTGGTCAGGCGCTCTGCAGAATCTATTAATTGTGTATAATTATTGGAAGGCAGAAGCAGCGCCTCCTGCTGGCTGGTTGAGGTATCAGGAGTAGTGGTGGAGGAATACAGAGAGTGTAGTGTGTTTCTCCATACATCTTAAAGCTTAATGTGAGAATCCGCCACTGTCTGGGAAAAAGAAGTGGCATAACGAAGGACTGTGTGGGTTTTTTGCCGGTGATTATAATAAAACTGTGAGAGCTAAACATGGTTTAACAAATAACGTTAGCATATAATGAATGATGTTTACGTTCTCAGGTTTGAACACGTTCCTCTGGTGACCCCTAATGGTGACGTCCTTATCCAGGATTTATCCTTTCAGGTGGGTGAAGTTTCTTCTTTTAAACTGTAGCATAAAATAAAATTAAAATATTAAGTGTTTCATTTATGTAAAACAAAATGAAAATGTTGAATTTATTTAATTTTACATTTCTTTACAAAACATTAAAGTGGAAACATCAATAACTAACACAACGTTACAATTTTTATAATTAATTCATTTAAATATTATAAAGATGCGGTTTAATGAACGCTACACAGTATTTACATTCATTCTGATTAATCGCTTTATTCAGTTTAATTTAATATTTTACTGTATTAAATTAGTCCTATGAACTCAAGTCATGAATCTGGTGCTGTTTTTTGCGACCTCTGCTGGCTGGTGGAGGCGCTGCACAGAGACGGTGAATAACGGAAAGCAGTGCGTGACTCTCTGTACGTGATACTCATCAGATTGGGAGATTTTTTTAATAATGGCAAATTTTCCACTAAATAAAAAATCTAAAAAGTGGATTTAAAAGAAACTTAAATATTTTTTACACTGGGAGCTCAGGGTGGAGGATCCCTACGCTGGGTGTTTAAAGCACTATGTTAAATAAATACAGTGTATCACAAAAGTAAGTACACCCCTCACATTTCTGCAAATATTTCATTATATCTTTTCATGGGACAACACTATAGACATGAAACTTGGATATAACTTAGAGTAGTCAGTGTACAGCTTGTATAGCAGTGTAGATTTACTGTCTTCTGAAAATAACTCAACACACAGCCATTAATATCTAAATGGCTGGCAACATAAGTGAGTACACCCCACAGTGAACATGTCCAAATTGTGCCCAAATGTGTCGTTGTCCCTCCCTGGTGTAATGTGTCATGGTCCCAGGTGTTAAATTTGGTGTTTTGGGTACAATTCTCTTATACTGGCCACTGGATATTCAACATGGCACCTCATGGCAAAGAACTCTCTGAGGATGTGAGAAATAGAATTGTTGCTCTCCACAAAGATGGCCTGGGCTATAAGAAGATTGCTAACACCCTGAAACTGAGCTACAGCATGGTGGCCAAGGTCATACAGCGGTTTTCCAGGACAGGTTCCACTCGGAACAGGCTTCGCCAGGGTCGACCAAAGAAGTCGAGTCCACGTGTTCGGCGTCATATCCAGAGGTTGGCTTTAAAAAATAGACACGAGTGCTGCCAGCATTGCTGCAGAGGTTGAAGACGTGGGAGGTCAGCCTGTCAGTGCTCAGACCATACGCCGCACACTGCATCAACTCGGTCTGCATGGTCATCATCCCAGAAGGAAGATGACGCAGAAGAAAGCCCGCAAACAGTTTGCTGAAGACAAGCAGTCCAAGAACATGGATTACTGGAATGCCCTGTGGTCTGACGAGACCAAGATAAACTTGTTTGGCTCAGATGGTGTCCAGCATGTGTGGCGGCGCCCTGGTGAGAAGTACCAAGACAACTGTATCTTGCCTACAGTCAAGCATGGTGGTGGTAGCATCATGGTCTTGGGCTGCATGAGTGTTGCTGGCACTGGGGAGCTGCAGTTCATTGAGGGAAACATGAATTCCAACATGTACTGTGACATTCTGAAACAGAGCATGATCCCCTCCCTTCGAAAACTGGGCCTCATGGCAGTTTTCCAACAGGATAACGACCCCAAACACAACCTCCAAGATGACAACTGCCTTGCTGAGGAAGCTGAAGGTAAAGGTGATGGACTAAACCCAATTGAGCACCTGTGGCGCATCCTCAAGTGGAAGGTGTTCAAGGTGTCTAACATCCACCAGCTCCGTGATGTCATCATGGAGGAGTGGAAGAGGATTCCAGTAGCAACCTGTGCAGCTCTGGTGAATTCCATGCCCAGGAGGGTTAAGGCAGTGCTGGATAATAATGGTGGTCACACAAAATATTGACACTTTGGGCACAATTTGGACATGTTCACTGTGGGGTGTACTCACTTATGTTGCAGCTATTTAGACATTAATGGCTGTGTGTTGAGTTATTTTCAGAAGACAGTAAATCTACACTGCTATACAAGTTGTACACTGACTACTCTAAGTTATATCCAAGTTTCATGTCTATAGTGTTGTCCCATGAAAAGATATAACAAAATATTTGCAGAAATGTGAGGGGTGTACTCACTTTTGTGATACACTGTATATTTTTATTTATAAAAGCTTGATGTAACATTAGAGGTTTTGTGTAAAAGATAAATAAATTGGAAGCTTTGTGCCATGCTGTTGTTTGAATAAATCTGGTGTATCGTTGTTTGTTATTTCTGTATCTTCAGGTGCTGTCAGGTACTAATGTGCTGGTGTGTGGACCAAATGGCTGTGGAAAGAGCTCCTTATTCCGAATTTTAGGAGAGGTGAAAGTATAATAATATAGTAATGTAATATATTTATTATTCGCTCATTACATTAAATAAATAAATGAATAAATACTGAGATAATAAAGTGTTTGTTTCAGTTGTGGCCTCTGTTCGGAGGACGACTTACCAAACCAGACAGAGGAAAACTCTTCTACGTTCCTCAGGTAATAAAATACTGAACTCTCACTGCGATGTAACACTATACAGCTCAAAAGTATGTGGACACTTTATTAATACAATAATAAACAGGAAGTGTTTTTGTTTCTGTTCTGTTTAGAGACCGTACATGACTTTGGGTTCACTGAGGGATCAGGTGATTTACCCCGATACTCAAAACAAGCAGAAAGGAATCTCTGATCAGGTAAATCAACAAACCTATAATATAATTAATTAATAATATAATTAATAATATAAAATAAATGTTTTTGTCTGACTGTATTCCGAGCTTTCTCCTCTCAATTCAGCTCATTTGATTTATGATTATTCCAGTATCGAAGAGTTTAGTACAGAATTAAGGTGCGACTGCAGATTCAGCCGTTTAATTATATGCAGTTCCACTCTTAACCACAAGATGGCGCCAGAAATCCACATCACCAGCAAATCGAATAATAATAACGTTAATAATAAAAACAAAATTATTGTTGTTTTTAGTTTATTGGACCCCACTGATTTTAAATGTTTAAGAAAATACTGTGTTTATTGAGTAACTCGAGTAGAAAGCTGGAAGGTAATGAGAACAACTGAGGTATAAATCTCCACTATATTGGATATATCCCAGTACCCTCAGGTGTACTAGCTATACCAGTGATGAAACCACTGTGTGTGTGTGTGTGTGTGCAGGTGCTAAAGGATTACCTGGATAAGGTTCAGCTGGGACACATTTTGGAGCGAGAGGGCGGATGGGAGAGTGTGCAGGACTGGATGGATGTTCTGAGTGGAGGAGAGAAACAGAGGATGGCTGTAAGATTTCAAACATTGTCTCTCATTCACATCAGATCTTATCGACTGGTTCCTGATCCTCATTATGAAAGGTTTAAGATGATTTTGTGTAACAGTGCCTCCTGTTTGCTAGTTGAGGTATTAGTAGGACTAATGGAGGAGTACAGAGAGTGTAGTGAGTTCCTCCAGCTCTCTGGAGTGTCTGCTGGAGGAGGCCCGTTGTTCATGCACTTTAAAACATTACGATTTTAAAAGCTTTGAGTTCTGGCAGACAAAATAAATGATAGAGGAAGATTTTACGTACCTGTGTGATGGAATCAGATTAAAACTTTATTGGTTTTTTTGGGGTGTAGATGGCACGACTCTTCTACCACAAACCTCAGTTTGCTATTTTGGACGAGTGTACGAGCGCAGTGAGTGTGGATGTAGAGGATTTCATGTACAGTCACTGCAGGAAGGTAATAAACACTTATAATAGATGTGTATAACGTATATATAACATTAATGACAGGTGTGTATAGTGTATATAATCTGTGTGTGTGTTTCAGGTGGGCATCACCCTTTTCACCGTCTCACACCGTAAATCACTATGGAAACACCACGAGGTACCATCGTCCTCCTCCCTACAATCAGACGTACTAAAGCTGCACTGCCTCAGACTGTGTGGTTCAAACCCACATTACTGATGCGCTGTGTGGACAAAACTATTCGGACACCCCAACACACCTACTCACTAAAATCACGTGTTTCAGTTTCTGCAGAAACTGTTCACATAAGACTGATGAAATAATCGAGCAGTGCAGCTTTAATATAATAATATATTTTAATATAATAATATAATTTAATATAATAATGTAATTTAATATAGTAATATATATATATAAAAGATAATAAATGATTTCGTCTGACTGTATTTACTCTCATTGTGCTTGTGTTGTAGTTTTATCTGCACATGGACGGTCGAGGAAACTACGAGTTTAAACGCATCACAGCCGACACGGTCCAGTTCGGATCATGAATCAGTGTGTGTTTGAGAGAGTGTGTGTGTGTGTGTGTGTGTGTGTGTGTGTGTGATTTCTCTGTAACAGAGGAAGTGATGTGTGTCTCTCAGAGAGACTTCCTGTGTGATGGAGGTTCTGTGATTGTTACTGGATTATTTGTGGATTTTTGCTGTTACGTCTGGAGTTACAGAGCAGCAGGTCAAGGGCCTCGCTCAGGGGCCCAACACTGGTAACTTGGCAGTGATGGGAATTGAACCAGCAACCTTCTGATCAGTGAGCCGGCACTGCCCTGAGGTTCTGGAGTGTCTGTTGATAAAGAAGGACTGCTGATGAAGGACGAGACATTTATCATGTTTACAAACATTTAAATAAAATAAAATTAAACCCCCGTCCTCTTTTATCTTGGAACTCGTTTTTATTTAAACGCTGGTGAACACGAGGAGAGCCACGCCCATCACCTTTCATTTTTTCATCCTTCAAATTTGAACAGGAAACAAAAACTTTAGATCCAAAATCACAAACTAATAAAAAAACAGGTGTAATAAATAAGTGATATAAAGGAAATGATGTGCTTCAAACTTCACAGCATATAAATGCTGTCATCCTCAACAAAACAGGCACAAATTTCCATACACAGACATGTTTAAGTCTTGTGAGAAGCGTCTGTCTCACGTTTAGCCATCCGAATACTTTTGGTTATAAAGTGTAATTTAATGATTTCATTATTTTGTTATTAATGATCAGACTTTATTTTTTGAATCCATGTAATTAAATCTTTCACATATTTTACACAAAACAAAATTAATTTTTATAAAAATGTACAAAAATAAATTATTTAATAAATATAAACATTCCTATAAAAATAATAAATAATCATTTACACCCTGCAGCATCAATATAATCAAACATCAAAGTGATCAGATCATTCACTCATTCATTCACCGCTTTATCCTGGTCAGGGTCTCAGTCCAATTCATTGTCCATCACAGGGCAGATACACACACACTCATTCACACTCGCACACAATCACCCACAGCTATCCTGACTGCACGTTTTTGGACTGTAGGTGCCACAGGAATGGGGACAACATGCACAACTTCACACAAAAAGGACAGAACCAGGAAATCGAACCCAGACCCTTCTTACTGTAAGGCAGCAGATTAATCATGATTCATTTTCATTAAACCTGAGTCATGGCGTCACTCTGTTCCTCCGAATCCTTCTGTCGTCTCCTCAGTCTGCAGCAGCTCAACACCGTTACCATCAACACCGTCACCGCCAGGAGGAGAGCCACGCCCATCACTATCAGCCCGTACTCTACACCCCAAAATACAGGAAATATAATCAACTCACAACCAATGAGACCTGATTACTGGTTTTACTGGAACAGTTTCTCACCGTTGATGGTTCCTGTAGTGTGAGACGGTGAACACCGGCGTGAGCTCCACCTGCTCAGTCTCTTGGTTCCTCGGCGAGAGGGAATAAACACGGCCATGCTGAAGCAGTAACTGTGACCTTCATTCAGATCTAGATCCACCATCTGAACCTCGCTGCTGCTCACCACCAACTCCTTCTGCAATCAACATTATCATTATCATCACCTTCATTATCATCATCATCATCAACCTCCATCACCCCCCCACCCCCCGCCCCCCCGTACCGTTCCGGTGCTCCCGGCTCTGTTGTAGATGATCTTGTACTTTAGATCCTGGTTGAAGATGTCTCGGATGGTGAGGAGTCGACCATCTCTGTACAGCGCTGTGATCTGATCATCAATAAAGAGAGTGAGCGTCTGATTCTCATCCACCTTCATCCTGAACTCGGGTCTTCCTATTACAGCTACACAAACACACACACACACACACACACACAGTTATTAGCTGGTATAATAAAGCTGTGATCATGTTAATGTGTTTGAGTTCTCTGTGCCAAATATGAAAAAGAGCATCCAGACTGTAATTAATATGAACTGAGAATGAACTGTCTCGTATCGAGCAAGAACGGAAAAAAATTCCACTCACAAACCTGCAACCATCAGTGTCCTCAGTTCCTCACACATTAAACAGTAGAACTGAATAGGAACGCTGATGGAACACAGGGGGGAACACAGGGGGGAACACGCCCCCGTTCTGTTTTACTGGAGTCTGTTACAGCATCAGATTCTAAACGTGTTTCTATTTACAAACTACAGTGAAGTCGCTCAGTGACACATTATAATTTTTTTCTCTCTACTTTTATCAGTTAAATAAAGATTAAAGCGAATGAAACACATCACACACTCTTCTTTTTACTTCCATCCAGACTTTTCTGTGAATGTGGTTTATATGATCAGTGTGTGTAGGTGTGGGTACATGAAAACACTCACTGTCATTATAGGGGCAGAATCTTTTTGACTGGGATGATGGGAGCTCGATGAGGTCAGAGGTCAGAGGTTCGGAGAGAACATCAGCAGTGTAAACAGATTTAAGGTTGTTGAGGTCGTAGGTCAGATCACACTCGGTGCTGGAGATTTGGATACAGTGAGGGTTCCTCTGTCTGTCCTTACCCACCCTACAACACACAAGAACCATCATGATCAGAACGTGGGGGCCGGGGGGGAGTGAGTAAATGAATGTACCTGGAGAACTCTACAGTGTAGGAGTAGTTGATGGGTTTGGGGTTCCAGGTTAGCAGAGTTTTGAAGTTGAATGATGACCAGGATAAATTCTGAGCTTGAGGGATCGAGTCTCCACCTAAACATCATAAACACAGAGAGATGAATCAGAACGTTCCTAACCCTCAAAACGTTCCAGCCCATTATCTCACTACCACTCGGGTTCAGGGTTTGAATCCCAAGCACCCGATTGGCTGTGACTGGGGGGGAGGAAGGTGGCCGAGGCACCGGGATGGATGCTGCCCTGTCCTGGATGTGTTACTGCATTGTGCCCAGTGATTCCAAGGGAATCTGACCCACCTCAACCCTGACCAGGACAAAGCAATTTTAAAAAGACATTGTATTGTGTTTCTAACATATAATCCTAAATAGCAACACTTTAGCATTTAGAATTTAGTGGCACTTTTATCCAGAGCGACTTACAGAAGAGCTTCCATAGTGAACGTTACCTTCCTCTAGTTTAAGTAACAACAGTCCAAAAACACAAATCTGCTGAAACCCTGTAAGAACCAAAGACGTTTTCATGCAAGAAATAAATACGAGCATTAGTAAGTACATGCTCAGGGGTCCAACAGAGGGGCTGAGGGCAGTGAGTCCCAGGGACTGCATTACAGGATAAACTAATAATTAAGTGCCTGACCAAACCAAACCAACTTCAGTTAAACTAGCTCAAGCAACAATGTTGAGACAGCAAATATTCCAAAGTTTTTAGGTAACAGCTCCCCCTGCTGATCAGGAGGACAACACAGTACCAACCGACCCCGTTCTCCCCTTCATCCCGCAACACAAGTCAGTTTAATCAAGTGAAAGTGAGTGAATGTGAGTTTAGGCAGAAACTAAAACAATAGTTTTAGGTTTATTGATCAGTAAAGTATCTTTGTGTGCAGAAATAAATAAAAATAAACAGATGAAGCGGATCAGTGAGAGTTTCTTACCGGACACAGAGCTGAAGATGAAAAACAGCGTGAAAATCTTCCTCATTTCTTTCATTTCTGGTTGGTTTTTGATGTTTTTAGTGCTGTGCTGTGTGATAAATGTTAATAAAAGATGATTATAATCCGTTATTAATGCTGAATGTCGCTGATTTATAAACTGAAGTCAGTCAGAGATCAGCTTATAAACTCCTCAGAGGAGCAAACATCTGCTCCATGCGCTTAGCCCCGCCCACTCCGTGTACTTATATGGGTGTAGGCGGGGGTTAGAAAATTTTACCACGCCTCTTGTTGCCATGGTGCAGAATAATTTTTTTCCATATAAGGAGATCCGGACCATCCAGCCGCCAGACTGTGTATGAGCAACACCAGTATTCCCATAAAACCCCATTACAGCAAATAAATCCCATAATGGAACATTATCAGCTGTTTTTAATTTAATGAGGTTTTGAAAAAGAAACCTACATTTCCACAGTGCACTACATGGCCAAAAGTATGTGGACACTGAATACATCTTATAACTACAAGCATAAATACAAACATTGATCCTGACCTGGTTTACTTTACTGCTTTTCTCTAGATTTTGGAATATTGCTGCTGGGATTCGTTTCCATTTTGGGCGTTAGTGAGGTTATGTTACTAACTGATGGTTGTGATTAGGACTGGCTCACAGTTCCAATTCATTGTTGTTAGATGTGGTTGAGGTCAGGGCTCTGTGCAGCACTGTTTTTTAATACCAAACTAACCAAATCATCTCTGTAGAGCCAAAACAGGAGAAGGAATTCCCTAAAATAAGTGTTGATGCGAGGTCAGGTTGTGTTTTTCTGGAAATCATCAATCCAAATTAGTCTGATCTGAGACTCACTTCCTCATTTACTCACTCACTCCCTCACAGCTTGCAGGACTCAGAAGCAGTCGATCATCTTTTGCATGTTTTTGGAAAACAGAAGAAAAACCAAAATACCAAAAGTAAATCTGGAGAACATACCAAACTCCCACATTGCTGTACAGCACCCACAGTATAAGCTGGATAAATCTGGGAAATTACTAACTTACTTTATAAGCTAAACATGATAAATCAGTGCAGTGAAGGTTGTTCTCTCACAGTCACATGCACCAACCCAAAAAACTGCTTTATTTGTTTGAATGCAGTCTAACAGCAGCCCAGATGTTTACCTGCACTGCTCCCTCAGGACAGAATTTAGGGAAAAGCGTTTTCACTGCTCTTATCAGCAGGAGGAGGTTTTCAGTTTCAAAAAGCTGCTGTTGTGCAACACTTCAGTTCCCATGAGCCCTGTAACCACAACGTTCCAAACACTCAGGAACCGCCGAGGGTCGTAAACAGAGAGTCTCAGAGCGTACGGAGGAACACGCTACTCTCTCAACATTTTTTTGTTCCTCATACCAGTACCGCCACCACTCTCCTTCATGCACGGCCAACTGGAGCAGCGTGAGTGTAAAAAATAAATGTGTGGATAGAAAACAGAGCGTTATAGAAGTAAAGAAAAGAAAATAATTATATTTTGTGTGTTTGTGTGTTTTCATTGTACTACACTCAAATGAAGTGTGTAAAATGTGTGTGTGTGTGTGTGTGACGTGGTTTGATTACTTAATATCACTGGTGTAATTTTGGAACGAGTCTGAACCCATAATTATCAAACATATTGTATTTCAGACTGGCAGAAATTTGTGTGTAAAATTATAAATTTCCATTTTTACATCAACAATTTTATTATTGTTTACGTTCAACATCCGTCACATCATCACAGCAAAAAAACTAATTATTTTCACACGAATTAAACAAGATTTTTTTTAAAGAACAATGTTGTTTCAGGTGATGATATAGAATAATATTAATAATATACAAAATAATTAATATTATATAATAGAATTAATAATATAAAGTAGAATTTTTAATATATAATAGAATGTTGAAACTTCAGTCGTCTACTAAAAAGAACAGAACTGAATTTCCTGAGGTCGTGTCTGTGTTTGTTTCTGTTTCTATTCCTCCCGTCAGTAAACACGTGTTTTTATCCAGATGTTTTCCTGCTAATGTTCCTGTCCTGTATCTGTAGGGATTTTATTTCTCTCGACGTTTCACTGTAAATCACTTCAGTCACCAGAAGATTCAGAACCACAGAGTTCAGCTTCAATTATATTTATGATTAATCACAGACTGAGATGAAACGTGATCAGACCTCAGACTGACACACGTCCAGTTAAACCACACTCGGTGCCAAACATTCAGCCGGACGGTCAGCACACCACACTGCACACTTCCTGTACCAGAACCGCCGGTGACCAGCATCTGGTTCATCTGAACGACCCCACACGTTCACACAGTCCTACACCCGCTGGATTTTAGAACATGACTCCATCTGAAGGATTAATGACAGTAAGGCTGGGAGGTCTGACTCACAAGTCACCATTTCAGTTCACTACAGCTGGACGTGGTCGAGGTCACGACTCGGTTCTTCCACACTTTGTGCTGAGACAGGAAAGATTCTCTTCCTGAAATTCTTTAAATGAAACCGTTTGTTATAGAATGAGATTCTCATCCTGTAATTCATGCCTTTAGGGATCATGTATGCACTAGAGACCAAATGCTGGTGTGCTTTACACTTCTACAGCCAGTGGTTGGCATTAAGCATTGGCGGTTCCAGGAACACAATAGTAGGTGTTTCATAGTAGAAATGTGATTTTAGCAGTTTTGTTAGCTTGGGTAAATCATGGCTGAGCTGTTGTTGCTTCTAGATGTTTCCATGCCACAATAGAAACAAACTTACCTGGTATCCTGGTGTTATCGCCAGGCTAACAGTCTTTAATAAGAGCGGGTCTGTCCAGATCTCCTGTGGAGGTTGTACGATTGATTTTATGTGTCTATTATTATTGTTGTGTGTAAATAAAAACGTGTGTGTGTGGGGGGTGGTGTAGATGCTCCTAGCCATGTAGTGTAACTGCTGTTGCTTCTGTTTTTAGCCCTCCCTTGTCCCACAATGCCTCTGGGATTTCATGGAATGTTTTTTTCCTTCCAGCGTTTCAGTGTTTCTTCTCTGTGAGATGAAGTTTATAAACGTCTGAGAAACTAAATCGTTTATATAAACCACATTTCCAGAGTCGTTTAGTAAAAGTCAGTATAAGGAAGAATGTGTGATGTGTTTCATTCTCTTCAATCTTTATTTAACTAATAAAAGTAGAAACAAAAGATTTCCAATGTTTCACTGATCAACTTCATTCTAGTTTGTAAATGGAAACAGGTTTAGAATTTGATGCCGTAACAGACTCCAGAATAAGAGAATCAGTCTGTACAAGCAATGATGGGCTGTGGCTCTCTACTGCGTTCCAAACTTCATCAGAGAATTAATTAGTTCAAAAAGAGCATTTCTCAATAATTTTGGAGTGTGTTACAGCATCACATTCTAACCGTGTCCATATTCACCATGACTGGCTGGTTTTATTCACTGTGGGTGAACGTGAGCGTTTCTCCAGAACAGATCTGATCATCTGGGTTAAATCAGACCCGTGAGAAACTCTGACCAGAGCTTTTATTTGGTCTCAGTTCTGCAAAAAAACCTGTAAAATCAACAGAGGGGAACATGTGGGGGCGCCGGGGCGAGGGGGGGGGGGGGGGTGTCGAGTGGTACATTCCACACATTCTGATAAACACTACTCATGATGCTGAGAAGAACAGACACCATGAATTCAGCTGAGCTGGACTTTCAGGCTCCGTCTGAACCCCTGACGTTACCCTATTTTCGGGTGGGGGTGCACGCAGTCTGCTGGTTGGCATGTTCCGGGTTCCTCCCCGCGCTCCGATTGGCAGCAACTCGCTGGTTGTGAGAGCTGGTTCACGTTCACGGCACTCGTTAAAACGTTTTGAGAGCAAGGGCTTTGATCTTCTCTGTTCTCATGTTAGTCCTGCGTGGTCCTGCACAGTCTCCGAGGAGCTTCAAAGTTCACGAGCAGCGATGGAACCATCAAAGAACGTCTGGAACAGAACTTACCATGTATCAGTCAGTACATCAGCAGAACCTGCATCGGTAAACAATGCTAAACAATTTTTTTTTAGTGTGCTTTAGAGTGTTTGTGAGGTGAGACACTGATGTTGGACAAAGGGCCTGGCGCACATTCTACATGCTCAGCTTCAGAACTCTGTTAGTTGCTTCATGATGCTTGAAACCCAAGTTTATTACTGGATGCCTTTGATATTTGATTCATGGTAAGAGTCTCAGAACTGAACTGGGTTCTGGAAAACTTCAGATTTGACCATTTAAGTCCACACACATACACTCGGCTGAGTCTGATGTTTGTCGCAGGAACATTAGTGTAATACAGAACCACTCATTGAGTAACGCGTTGTCATGATAACCAGGAAAACAGTTCCACTGCGCGCGCGCGCACACACACAATAACACACAATCACACTCGTAAGAAAATTAAACATCTTAATGTCGCCATCTAGTGACACACACACAGAGAGAGAGAGAGAGAGAGAGAGAGAGAGAGAGAGAGAGAGAGAGAGAGAGAGAGAGAGAGAGATGACAGGAAGTAGAACGGACAGGGAATGTGTGTGTTTATGTAAAACATAAAGCTGCAGGAAAAGGATCAGGACCTGTGTGTGTGTGTGTGTGTGTGTTCTAATGCTGCTGTAGCAGGTGCAGCAGTGCTGTTCACTAATAAAATTAACCAAAACAAATCCCAACAACACTGCTGCACTTGCTACATGTTATTACAGTGAAAGTCAGTGCAATGATCAGTGCCTGGAGCTCAGCCTTGGGGGAAAAAAGTGAATCCCTGCAGTCATGTTTCTGAATCGAGTCTGACATTATTTGTGTCTGCATACTTTTGATCATGTGGTGATGTATCCGGCCGAATTTAAAATCAGTAACAGACAGACGCTCAGAGAGACAGACAGACAGGGGGCGCTGTGGTTCCTCCGCCACTTCTCTTTTATTCACCATGTCACCAGTACAGTTAAATTCACCCAGTCATTCTGACTCACTGTTGGATATTAAATGATGATTTGCATAGATCGTTAAACAGCAATTTATCATTAAGACATCATGGAATGTTCATTAAGACTCCGCCCACCCCACCCCACCCCTCCCATTTCCTTTCCTCCCCCCTCGGTCCCCAGTACAATCACACTCGTTTCATTATCACCCTTTTGGTGTCATTCTCTTGGGTCACATGTTCAGTTCTGGAGAAGCTGATTGGAGGAGGAGCATGCTACAGGTGGGAGTTGTGCTGATTACGCAGCTCCGCCCCCAAATCCAAACCTACGAATAGTATAACGGCGGCATGTGCCGAGCGCTGGCGAAACGATCTACAGCTGTATTGTGGAATCATGGCGGGTAATATCGCTAACGGGGGTCTGTCGAAGGTTCTTCCTTATAAAAATAGAATCGGCTGCGTTACATTTCAAACGTCGCTACTCGGGCAGCCTAACGAGGGGGAAACGGGCAGGTAAAAATATGGAAGAGTCTCTGCTTTTGGATATTTAAAGCATCCGTTAGTAGAATAACGGCCAAACTTGGACAGAGGAACGTTTGTAAAATTTTCTATACAAAACCGCGCTAGTATCGTAAACCGTGATACAAAGTTAGAAATATCGTGATATGAAAGTGAAATATCGGTCGGCACATGCCCGGTGTAGCGCAGTATTATTATTTAATGATGCCGGATATAAAGCGTCTGCGTTACGGTTTATTCGACTGTGTGTGTAGCGGAAACACAACGAGTATGTACAGCACGGAAAAACCGGAACACACCATTCTAGACGTAACACACACACACACACACACACACACACACGCACGCACACGCACACGTCCATCCAGAAAAATCCAACCAAACTCGTCCTCGTCCATCCTCTCCTTTACCCAAACCTGATTCCTTTAATCCTACTCATCTACTAATCCTGTAACCTAAGCCCCACCCACCCCCGGAATACACGAGGAAAATATAAGCACGTAGAATGGGTACGCCACGCCGGCGTATCAGTCTGGAACTCCAACGCAGAACTCTCTACAGCACCACGGTCACACCTCTCATTAATCACTTATTAATTTGTTAATTACTGCCCTGATTCACCCGATTCTTGCGCCTCCTGCTGGTGAGAAACTGATAATGACTAAATTAGAAAGATTTTCATTCGCTGAAAAAAAAACAAAAAAACAAAAAGCGAAGCCGGAAAGAACGTGAATTAGAACCCAGTCGCCTCCGTCTCATAACCTGCACACCACCCACACTTCCTGTTTCAATCAGCAAACACTCGCGCACACACACACACACTCGCACGCAAACGCTCAGAATGAATTCCGGCCCTGCCCCACCAGGCCACGTCCTTAGGTGTGCTTTTAGTCCCTTTGATGTCGGCCCCTCCTCTGACGTAGGAGAGAAGGAGGACAGGAAGGATGTGAAGATGGAGGGGCGGAGCAGGATGTGGAGATGGAGGACAGAGTGGGGTCGACGCCCTTTACAGGTCGCTCTCTCCGTAGAGAGCGGTAGAGAAGGACATGTAGTCGAGGGCACCGGGTACGGCGTCACTCCCTCTGTACGGCGCCATGCGGGAGATGCAGTACTCGGCCTGATCCGGTGGCAGCTCGCGTCTCAACTCCTCCGCCGTGATGTAGTTCTACACAAAGGAGGGTGGGGGGGTTAGAATTAATGTTTACTGCTCTCACTCACCACAACCTTCTGGTTTTGGTTCTGATCTACAGTCGTTCACATTAACAGGTTCCTCAGAGGACATTACGGTGTCCCACAGTTCTAGTCCTTTAGACCCTTTTCCACTGCCCACAGTACCACAAATCAATACCAGGAAACGAGAACTGTTTCTCTTGTACTGGCCACCAGTCCAGTATCGGATCTTTCAGGTCCAGTATCAAAAAAATGGTGAGTTTTAGTTCCAGCACCAAAAATACAGGGTGCAGAAGCGCTGTGCTCTGATCCTGTACGCTAACTCAGTACACGGTTCCAGTACCCAAATTTAGGATAAGCTATTCTCTCACACACACACAGACACACAGACACACACACACACACACACACTTACTTTGTCCCCAGCGAGGATCTTGAAGGAGGCGATGACCTGGTCGGCGGTGTCCGTATCCGTGGTTTCCCGGGACATAAAGTCGATGAAGGCCTGGAAGGTCACAGCGCCGCTGTTGTTGGGGTCGACTATGCCCATGATGCGATTGAATTCAGCGTCACCCTGGCAACAAGGGGTCAGAGGGTCAACCCAATCCAGACCAAACTCATTTCAGAACCTACACTACTGATATCACAGGTGCCCAAACTTAGGTAGTCCAAACACCCCTCACTGTCCATGCAGGACCGCTCAGACTAGCACATGCACCCTCTGACAGGTGTGAAACTCCCGAATTTTTCTTCTCAACAGCAGGTTCCTTTACAGAGCCTAACCACGTACAGAGGAACACGCTGTACTGAAATATTTATCCACCACTGGTGCAGGTGCCTCAACCAGACAGCAGGAGACGCTGCAGCAGCAGTATTGACCAGCCGAACATCCACACAGACGGAGATACACACATTACACTCCTTATTGCTGCTGTGATTGCGCCCTCTGCTGGCTGGCCGAGGCGTCTGTACAAAGATGGTTGATTCACAAACAGCGGTGCACAACTATCCGTACGTGTTACCGCTCTCTGCGAGACTCTCTGGCAGGTAAAAAGAAGCGGTCAGAGGGGGCGTGTGATGGTCTACAATTGTCCTTGGGCAGGGTGGGGGACTGCAGCGGCGAGGGCGGTAGATATGGAGGAATTAGATATGACTAGGTTGGTAGAAAAAGGGGAAATGCAAAATGCAGTTAAAAAGACAAACAAAACATTTGAATTTTGTGGTAATTTAACATTATTTTTATAAATTAATTTTTGAAACATTGTTGTGATGGGGAGGAAGAGATATGTGGACGGGGGGGCAGGAGAAAGCAAACTAAAACAATCGCTCAGTGTAAAAAGACTGAAGCAGATTCAGCAGTACCAGACTGGTGCCGGTGGAAATGAGCAGAGTGCGGAAATCGTCCGTATCCATGATCCCCGTGCGTTTCTGTTCGGCGGGACAGCCAGGACGAGGATGGAGAGAGAGAGAGAGAGAGACAGAGAGAATGGAGGAAGCAGCCACAGGAAGTGAGCAGCGTTACGCCGTTATGAAGAAGGAAGATGAAGAAACAAACAGAACATAAAAGCAGCATTTAGAGAACATCAGCACTGAGCAGCACTGCGACACAAGGGGGGGGGGGGGGGGGGGGGGGGGGCATGGCAGAGCAGGCGGCACCACGGCGGGCACAGGAGAGCCGCCGGGCTCTGTCTGTTCTCGTTACCTGTTTGTCGTTCTCCACGTCGTAACCCAGGCTGATCAAACAGGCCTTAAATTCCTCAGCAATTAAAGCGCCGCTGTGATCCTGCAGCCGGCCAATCACAGCACACGTCACAACCCAACCACCAATCAAAACAAGAGCAGGATGAAATGCGGGTGGAGATGGGCGACACCATGATGGCGTGGAAAGATGGAGGTGGAGACAAAAAGACAAACATCAAAATAAAGCAATGGAATGAAGAGAAACGATTGACGATATTATATTAATAATGGATTGATGATTTGATGGATGATTTGAAATGATCAAGATGTACAAGATTTACATTCAAATTAAGCAGTGAGAACCAGCTGATACATAAACAATCTTTTAGTGTGTGTGTACTGTAGTGTGTGTACTGTATAATGTGTGTGTACTGTATAATGTGTGTGTACTGTACAGTGTGTGTGCATTGTATAACGTGTGTGTTTGTACGGTGTGTGTGTACTGTACAGTGTGTGTGTGTGTATACTGTACAGTGTGTGTGTGTTTGTGTGTGACCTTGTCGAAGTGGTTGAAGGACGCTCTGTACTCGTGCAGTTGTTCCTGACTGATTCCTTTGGCATCGCGGGTGAGGATCTGGTTCTCGATCTCGTTGATGGTTCGAGCGATGGTGGTGAGGAGCTGCTCCCACCCAACACGCAGATGCTGGAGGAGAAAAGAACGTTAGAGCACCAGAAGGAGAAACATCTCACAGTTCCTCCTCACATGGATGAGTGTGTGTGTGTGTGTACCTCCATGGTGTAAGCAGTGTATTTATTATCGAAGATCAGAGCCTCCTGGATGAGTTGATGGTTTCCCTCCAGCTGCTCGATGTTGGGTTTGTACTCGATGATGCTCTGCTCGTACTCACTCAGGTGAGTCAGCTGATCCTCCAGAGTACCGTTCATCTCGATCGATATCCGCCCGATCTCCTGCACACACACAGTTAACACCCCCAAACACAGAGTTAACACACACACACACACAGAGTTAATACACACATGCTACCATTTCGCAGGACATTGGTTACTAACAATAATGGATAATAATGTCTGTACCTCCATTTTGTTTTGGATCCAGGGTCCCACCATGTTGGCCTGGTTGGCGAACTGGCGCCTGAGATGATCGTTGGACTGTTGGCGGCTGAGCTCCTCCTGCAGAGCTTCATCACGCTGAGGAACCAGCCGCTGCACCTACACACACCAATTCAGATACAAGGTCAGCAACTGTACACAGCGCTAAACGTTAGCAAGCTAGCGCTTGGAACAAAGGCGAAAACACTTTGTTTAAGGGCACTTGGATGGTTTTCAATTAGTGGTGCCACCAGCATGTCTGAGGGAAAGCTTGGTGTGAAGAGGTGTGTGTTTCTGACCTTTTCCCACTTGCTGTCGATGCTGGCGGGGGTGATGGAGGTGTAGGGATTCGTGCCGCCCAGTTTGATGCCATTATACTGAGCAATCTTCTGAACCTCAGCCTGAATGGCCTGGATGGCCTCACGCTCCTTGTTAGCCTCGGGTAGAGTCGCTTTAAACTGCTCATGAGCCGAGATCAGACCCTGTACATACCCCCACACACACACACACGTACACGTACACAAACACACATAATAATAATAGTTTGTTAATAATATATTAAACTTTCTATGGTTGGACTGATGCATCAGCTAAACATCTGCACAGTTCTGCTGATGTGAGAAGCTTCACACGTTGGAGCGTCACTGATGATCCCGTCTCAGATCACTCGGGGTCTTGTGTTACAACTCTACATTGACGCCGTTTAAGCTCATCCTACACGCTACCGTCTCAATTCTTAGATGCCTCAAAATGCTCCTCCTGAGACGCCACGTTCTGAGTGATATAACGAGGAGCTCCGTCTGCTTCCCCAGCTGTGACAGAAACAATTCTAATACAGCGGATCAACACGGAGCAGCAAGAGTTCAAATGTAAAGTAACTCTCATTCATTCATTTGTAACTCTTATGCACAAGTGTCATTTATTTGTAATTTTGGGTGTCAGGTACACAGAGGAAGACGTTAGCTTGCATGCTAGTGGGTTGTGCTGCCTCAGCCCGTAGGTTTGGACCAGTTGCGATTTCTCTAAGACTGCAAGTGAAGCTCAGCTTTCCCTAAAACGTCAAAAATTAAATGGTCAAATATGTACAGTTGTGTTAAAATTTAATTGACTACAAATGTGTTAGAACATGTTCATCTGGAAGACGAGTTCATTCAGAATCAGCTTATCACAAATCAACTGACTCGAACTTCTCATACATTCCCGGAGCGTCAATGCATTTACCCGTAGAAGCTGAGAGTCTCTTCACGTCAATGGGGCTGCATGGGATGTTTTT
>NC_086012.1:18926706-18959206 GCF_030014385.1 Trichomycterus rosablanca
TTAACACACTGCTACAACAACTCATCCACGCTGCATGCTAACACCATTAGCATTAGTAAAGACGTGGGATGCTAAAGGTTAAACGCTGTGTGTTTAGGTTGGAGAAGCACATGCGCTTTATATCAGACACCACAAAACATTCTCATGTTGTACCACGACTGGCTGACGTCTTCAGGGGTTCTGAACGCTGGAACACATGTGCACCAACACCAAGAAATAAATCATCAACACACACTCTCGTTTATCCATCACACATGATTTACAGATCTGTTATTAAACACTGCAGCTCGGCTCCGTCCCAAACGCTCCTAACTGAGATGGGATCGACGGAGCTTTCCTTGATGTTCAGAGCTCAGAATATTTATGATAGTAACAACTATAAATAATTATTCATTATAACATTATAATTGAAATAAACCTTAATTATTATAATAACATTTATAATAACTCGACATAAATTATATTAACAAATATTATAATAATAATCATCGTCATAGATTTTTGGTTCATTCATGTAGAAGAATGTCATAGAGGAAACCCAATTATACACTAATATTTATATAATACAGTTTATCAAGCAGAGGAAGTGTGTGTGTGTGTGTGTGTGTGTGTGTTTAGTTGCAGTGAAAGGTCAGAGTTCAAGGTCACGGATTCTCAAATATAAAATAAAAAGCATAAAATATTTTAAATCTATAAAGATTCTGCAGAGTCACCAGCACCACTTCAGTTTAGTTCTGATTAGACTTTATTATTAGATTTATTCTATATTATTTATATGAAGATTGTCTGACTATATGTGAGCACCTTTAAGTACCTGTGCGCTTCTGAACTGTTCTGAAAACAAAACTCCCAGAAACTGAAGCGTTTTACCATCGTTAGGTTTTATACTTTTCATTGGTTTGATCTGCCACGGCCCAAGTTCACACTGTTCCCTAGTGCACTTGATGTTACACAGAATGTGATTTGAGACGCAGCCCCAGACACAAGTCTAAGCCTCATCAGAATTTGATTTTGATGTAAATGATTCGTTCATTTCTGAACATGGTGAGTCTGTAAAAGCACTTCCTGTCTGAGCTCACCACACGCTGTCTGTGATTGGTGGAGAGCTCACACAGGACTACGTTAGGTCTCTCGCAACCTGAGCCGGTCCTGCTCTCTGGTTTTGAGAATCGGTGATCTTGAGAAAAACTCGGTGGATTAGGTTCAGAGATGAGACAGAGATGATCCTCACCTTCTGAGCACCAGAGAAGGCGTGATAGAAGCAGGAGACGTACGTCATTATGGCTTTCTCATCCGGCCTGAGAGTGCCAACGATATCTACAGCATGGCACAGATACACAGAGAGAGAGAGAGAGAGAGAGGGAGAGAGAGAGAGGCGGTAAAGCAAAGCAACCAGACGCCAGAAAAGCTTTAGAGGTCAGCTGATGCACAGCCAGGGGTTTGATTGGCTCCTGGTGCTGTGGTAGCCCCGCCTTTCACCGATAAACAGGGAGAGAGGAAACCTGTAGGATCGCCATGGCAACCCAGCAGAGAGAGAGCAGGAGTCCATATAAGCCATGCTGGATAGAGCTGAGGGTAACGGACGGGTATCAGGGCGGGGTGAAGTTGGGGAGGAGGGGGTAGGTACCTTTTGGGCTCCAGAAAATGCATGGTAGAAACTGGACACATAGGTCATTATAGCTTTCTCATCAGGACGAGCTGTGTTCACAATGTCTGCAGGAAAACACACGTTACACACACGGGATACCACACACACACACACACACACACACACAGGATATAACACACACCACACACACACACACACACACAGGATATAACACACACCACACACACACACACACACACACAGGATATAACACACACCACACACACACACACACACACACACAGGATATAACACACACACCACACACACACACACACGGGATAACACACACAGGATATCACACACACCACACACACACACACACACACACACACACAGGATATAACACACACCACACACACACACACACGGGATAACACACACAGGATATCACACACACCACACACACACACACACAGGATATCACACACACCACACACACCACACACACACACACCACACACACGTTACACACACGGGATACCACACACAGGATATCACACACACCACACACACACACAGGATATAACACACACCACACACACACACACACACACACACACACGGGATAACACACACAGGATATCACACACACCACACACACACACACACACACACACACACAGGATATAACACACACCACACACACACACACACGGGATAACACACACAGGATATCACACACACCACACACACACACACACACACACACACACACACACACAGGATATCACACACACCACACACACACACACACACGGGATAACACACACACACACACACACACACCACACACACCACACACACACACAGGATATCACACACACCACACACACACACACACACACACACAGGATATAACACACACCACACACCACACACACACACACACAGGATATCACACACACCACACACACACACACACACACACACACACAGGATATCACACACACCACACACACCACACACACACACACACACGGAATAACACACACACACACACACACACACCACACACACCACACACACACACGGGATACCACCACACACACACACACACACACACACACACACACACACACACACACACACACACAGGATATAACACACACCACACACACGGGATACCACACACACACACACACACACACACACACACACACACACACACACAGGATATCACACACACGGGATACCACACACACACACACACACACACACGGGATAACACACACACGGGATACCACACACACACACACACACACGGGATAACACACACACACACACACACACACACACACACACACACACACACACACACACACAGGATATCACACACACGGGATACCACACACACACACACACACGGGATAACACACACACGGGATACCACACACACACACACACACACACACACACACACACACACCACACGGGATTACCCCCCCCCCCCCCCCCCCCACCCCACACACGTTACACACACGGGATACCACACACAGGATATCACACACACCACACACACACACGGGATACCACACACACACACACACGGGATTACCCCCCCCCCCCCACACACACACGGGATACCACACACAGGATATCACACACACCACACACACGGGATAACACACACACACACACACACGGGATAACACACACACACACACACGGGATACCCCCCCCCCCACACACACACACGGGATACCCCCCCCCCCACACACACACACACGGGATACCCCCCCCCCCCCCCCCCACACACACACACACACAGGATATCACACACGGGATAACACACACACACACACGGGATACCACACACCACACACACCCCTGAGGTACCACACACACACATGGGACACCATACAAACATGCACACACACACACAGAAAATGCTGAAGTTGTTCATACCTTCTGCATCAAGCATCTTAGGAATATCCAGATATTTCTCAGCCACTTCAAACGCATTGTTCAGATTGGTTACAGGATCATCCTACACACACATTAAAAATAAATGTGGTGATTCTCACTGAACTAGTACTAATTTCATTAGTTAGTTATTGTTTAGTTTTTAACGCCATGTCTGCCCTTTGGGCCATGTTCATGGCAGAAAAGGTTGTGATCTGTCTTATTTACTTATTTCATTTGACTTAGAGGAGTTATATCTGTTGTCTATGTATGTTCATTTATATGTATTGCTTCAGTTTTGTTAATGACAGGAATTTTAGAAGTGTTATTGCTTTTGTCTTGGTAAAGAGTTCCTTTATGGTTTTGCTGATAAGATCTGTTGTCTTTCATGGTTATAAATGACATATTCCAGCATTAAATGTTTTATTGTAATCTGTGTTTGGCATGTTGCACAATATGGGGCAGTTTCGCCTTTTATCAGGTACATGTGTGTTAATCTTGTGTGTCCAATACGGCATCTTGTGTATACTGTCTGATCCCAACGGTTTTCGAGGTAGGTCTTCATTTTTTCCCCAACAGTGGGATTAATTTCATACAATTTATTATTCTGGTTTGTGTTCCAGTCGTTTTGCCATTTGTTCTTGATATATGAGTTTATTGTAGGTTTGATGTCCATTGGTGGGATTTGTACTACTTTCATACCTAATCTCAAATCTACCACAGACTCCAAATGTTCAGAGTGTGTATATAAGGTGTATGTGTGTGTGTAACCTTGCGCAGTTTTTCGTAGTCGATCAGTTCAGGTCTGTGTCTGTGAATCAGAGCGTTAAAGGCCAAACCATCCTTCCAACTGCAGAGAGAGAGAGAGAGAGAGAGAGAGAGAGAGAGAGAGAGAGAGAGAGAGAGAGAGAGAAAGCAAGAGAGAGAGAGAGGTGTTACACAGTATTAACTGCAGTACTGAACAGCAGGTGGCGCCACCGCTGATATTTTAGTCCTAACTGAAAGTTTGTAAACATTGAATCTTCTGACTAATCACAGTCATTCAGGCTCCGTATAATTATTATTGATACAGATTACAAACTTAGAGTGAATCAGCATGAGTTATGACTGATGTATGATAAGTGTGTGATGATGGTTCTCAGTGTAATGGAGCGGTGAGCTGATGGTACGAGACCCTACAGGAGGTGGATGATTGTTACCTGATGTGGAAGTTCTGAACGTTCACGTTCTTATATGGAGCCGTTTTCCTCTGACACCACAGCAACAGCCCTTCTTTAGCAGAGGTTTCTGTACCACAAACACGCACATACACACACACACACACACACACACACACACACACACAGTTACAGACACACACACATTGATTGTTGCTTGTGTATGAGCAGGTTTATTATTATTATTATGAATTATTGTGATTGGAATCCTCAGCCACTGAAATGATTAAATGATGCGATTGGTGGAAGTAAATAATTTACCTACAATTCTTCAGCACAGCTCAACTCAAAAGTTTACATGAACTTTTATAAGTTGTGGTTTTCTGTAAATCTGGAAGATATACATTACAGACACATCCACACACACTTCTCTTATCTGTGTGTGTGTGTGTGTGTGTGTGTGTGTGTGTGTGTTGGGTGGCAGCGAGCTGGTTGCTAGGTTTAAGCCGCTGTATGCGAGGTTGTTTTCCCTGTGCTGCTGTACAATCATCAGTGCTGTTTTCCACCTCCAGTTTCCCTCCGAGAATTTAATACAGCTGAGCATGAGAGTACCAACACACCTTCTGCACTAGAGCAACAAAGAGAGGAACAGCATCTTACCCTCCACAGAGATATCCTGGATAGCAAAGCGGAGAATGATGGTCCAGATCATACCGAGGGTCATCTTCACGTTCCCATCAACAATTTCTACACACACACGTTAAATATGAAGAACCTATCAGAGCGGTCACAGTGACTATACCACATACAAGTGTGTATAGTGTGAGTATATAGTGTGTGTGTGTGCGCGTTCATGTACCCTCAGCTCCGATCGATACCAGTTTGACTCCTTTACTGGCGATGAAGTCGAGCGCTTTGTTGACATTGTTGATCTTGTGCACCCTCATCTTCCCTCTCTCAGGTTTAGGTAACCGCTCACCTACACACACACACACACACACACACACACACACACACACACACACACACACACAAAGGTTAGAACCCTGATATGAGCACTTCACCTCACCTGTAGCTTGTATCCTAACTCTGAACCCTGTCGTGGTGCACCATTGGTGCTGAATGGTCCGGTCTGTCACACATCCATCACTGCATGTTCGTAAAGCCTGCACCACCGTACTGACCCAGGTTTGAGAGTCCACAGACCTGGTCACGTGTTTACCAGATACTAGCGGCCGTGTCTGATTAAATAACCAGGGTTCCAATCGTAGCGGTGCTATCAGCCAACCAGGCATCTACACAGACATGATTGGCCATGTTGGGGCGATAGGGTTCAAACTCTTGAGATGGATTGGCACCCTGTCCAGAGGACCCCTGCCTTGTGCCCAGTGCTTCTAGGTGGATTTGGGCCCGCTGTGACCCTGACCGGGATAAACATAAATATCTGGCTGATTCAGATAACGTGAATGTGGCGCCACCATGAGCGATGGTCACAGAAATGAGGATGGACGGACTCACCTGAGATGACCTCGAGCAGCAGCATGAGCTTCAGTCCATCTCTGAAATCCTCCTCGATGTTCTCGATCTGAGTTCCAGCTTTGCGCAGGTGAGAGTTACACCAGGCCGTGAACGTCTGCAAAAAAAATCAAAAATTAGCTCAGTGGTTAAGGTACTGGACTAGTAAACAGAAGGTTCCCGGTTCAAGCCCCGCCACCACCAAGTTGGGTCCCTGAGCAAGGCCCTTAACCCTCAATTGCTAATTGTGTAAGTCGCTTTGGATAAAAGCATCTGCTAAATGCTGAAAATGTAAATGTATAACGATAACCCCGACGTGACCCCAATAAACCAGAGGAGGATACTGTACTGGGAACCATCAGACACCTCCAGACTGCGCCTCACTGATAGGTGAGGGATGTATGCTCCCACTGCCACGTGACCCCTGCTGTACCCCTGGTTACACCCCCCCACATACCGTACCCATGCAGCTTTCAATCAGTTCAGTGTTCTACACCGGAAAAATGGAAAACACTTTAGAACTGGTTTGTTTACGCTGTCCATGAGGTACCAGAGGGAGTGTGTGTGTGTGTGTGTGTGTGTGTGTGTGTGTGTGTGTGTGTGTCGGGGGGTGGGTGGTGTTAATTGCTGATACCGTGTGGACATGTTCTAAACCACACAGCCTAATGAACACATTATTTAGGCCAGTATGGACACGCTGCTATGCATTATGGGTATTCTGTACCTGCTCAGTTTGGACACTGCAGGGCATTGTGGGATCACAGGCATGCCTAAATATGGTAGTCAGAACACAAAAGTCCATGGAAAAGTGGAAACCAACACACACACACACACACATACAGTCAAAATATTACAGCGTGGTAGGAAAAGCGCGCGCGCACACACACACACACACACAAAGAGCTCATTGAGGGCTGTGAATAGCTCCCTTTAATCCTTTTCACTACAAGCACCCCTTGGAGACACTGACACACACAGAGGCAGGAATCAGACTGCTCAGGGACACCGGATAGGGTGTAACCTCCTTTCTGCTGCAACAGTGCCACCTACTGTCTGGCTGAGGTGTAGCGGGGTCACACATACACACTGAGACTCAAGGGAACTGATAATATCCTAATCATAAACTAAAATATGTAAAATCATAACATTAAAAGGTTGTGACACAGTGTGACCACCAGAGGGCACTTCATAACCCTGGTATAAAGCACACAGTCAATGGACTGAGCAGTCAATCGCTCAACTGGTTTAAAGAAACCTAACTGTGCTGAACATAGTCCAAACTATACTAATAATAAACTGGAAAGAACGAAAGTCAAACTGTCCAGCCCAAAAAAGTTTATAATAAAGGGCTATTAAACTGCTGAAACATGAGTGACACTGCAAGCAAGCTTTAAAACCACCAGAAACTAAGCAGAGTAAATCTGGTGTGTGTGTGTGTGTGTGTGTGTGTGAAAAATGTATAAAAAAATTTATGTGAAAGTGCATGTAATAAAGTTATTTATTAAAGGCACCACCACACCCTGTACAGGCACTCACACACACACACACACAAGCACCTGAAAACCAGTGTGTTGACACAGCAGGGTGTGGCACTGCCCGCCAGGTAACTACTTATCACAGTTCACCTGTGTGTGTATGGGGGGGGGGGATGGAGCTGAGCAGCAGTTCTGTGGACAGAAAGGAATCTTAGAACCCACACAGAACAGAGCAGAGCAGAGCAGCAGAACACTCGGTTCCTCTCCTGAATCTCAGACTACAGTGGGTACAGGATCACCAGATATGAATCCAGTAGATCAGAAGATTCTGAGCAGGAATGTGCAGCTGAAGAACCTTCAGGAATCATCTCAACACTCATCAACATTTCACCGGAACAGCTCCACCAACCGGTTAACCACCGGAGGTTCCACCCAGTGTTAGTGTGGTGTTTCTAATAATGTGGCCAGTGTGTGTGTGTGCTGATTGGTGGGAGGAAGAGGAGGGTTGGGAGGAGGAAGAGGTTTTTTTTTTTACACTTCCTCTCTCTCTCTGTGGAATGCACTGTTTATTTGTTGGTGTGTTTCTGCAGCTTCCTGTCATTGTGCAACTCTGAATGGTTCCCAGTTTACCCAGTTTAACCCTCTAGTGACCACACACACACACATATATATCTGGCTCCATGTGCAAGTGTGGAACTCAGTAGAGAGAGAGAGAGAGAGTAACTGGACTAACTGGTTCCCACAGCGAGCTTTGATCACGTGACCACCAAAGTGACCTGATTATCTTCAGATCAAGACGGTCGAGAGAGATAATCTTACTGATACAGAGAGAGAGAGAGAGAGAGAGAGAGAGAGAGAGAGAGAGAGAGAGACAGAGAGACAGAGAGAGACAGAGAGAGACAGAGAGAGAGAGAGACAGAGAACGTCTGGAATGTGAAGCATTTGTAAAAAACAGACAGAAAATGCTAATCATGCTAGCTCCACTCACGCCATTACTGTATGCGGTGCTAGCAGAAACGTCATTAAATCATAAGAGGATCTCCAGCGCTGAAACCATGTGAGACTCGAACAGCTGGGTTCGAATCTTATCCCTGCAGGATGAGGCGTGTCTCAGAGTGACGTCACTTGTCTAGTATCGAGTTTCTGAGACATGACCATTTCCCTTTAGACCAGATTCAGTGAACAAACAGGACAGCGAGTCTGAACTGCAGGGAGAACCTGTTAAACTCTGAAGGGAAGGTAAACTCTGCACTTCCTGTTTACATACAAACCCACACACTACATCGCTCAGTCAGGTGATGCACACTTCCTGTAGAGGACCTGAGGGCGTGTCACAACAAGAAGTCCGATTTTTGCAGATCTCCATTTGTGGGTTTAGATGTTTCCTCACCGCTGATATTGGGGGTTGGGGGGTAAGAGATAAGCTGAAAGATCTGCAGATGTACAGGCAGTGATGGTTTGACACTTCAGAGTCAGAATGTTGTGAACCGCAGGCTGGTGTCTCCATGCTAACAGAACGTCAGTCAGCAGGACGATTCTGAGAAGCACCAACACCTTCATACGTGTGAACTCGGTCAAAGTGCAGCACCTCCAAAATTACTACCATCTACAGGACCATAAAGAACCACAGGAGGAGCTCAAACCTACATGTTTGTACTAAGCCACAACCTAAAACTTAAAGCCCATTTATATCAACCACCAACACACAAACTCAAACATCACAGTTAAGAGACTCACACAGGGGAGATGATCATGAGCATGTTCTCCACAGACTGATGAGCTCGGTTCCTCAGTGCTCTGTATAGTTAATATCGATACTACGATACGATCCACTCTTCAGAAGGAGACGGTACATCTATGCACATGTGTCCTTCAGACACCAGAGATCAGCACAGGAGAACATACTAATGGACACTTTAGCTCAGCTGTTTAAATTAAAGGTTAAGAGTCTGTACTCGGGGCCCCAGGAAACTGTCACCATGGGGCCCTTGAGCAGAAGTGGCTTCTTCTGCGCTCTGAGCCGAGACGGAGAAGATCTGCTTCTTCATGACAGTTAAGTCCCTGAGATAATAAAAGTACCTGTTGATCATCAACACTGTTATTTTACACATTATTACACGTGTGTGTGTGTGTGTGTGTGTGTGTGTGTGTGTGTGTGTGTGTGTGTGTGTGAGAAGCTGAGTGAGTCGGACCGGTTTACTCCTCCACTGTCACTAACTGCCACTTCCTGTCTCCGCTGCTCACGCACTTTCTTCCTTATAAGGCAACAAGCTCGGCAATAATGATGCAACAAACACACACACACACACACATCAAAAGCATGTGATTAAAAAGGCCAAACACACCTTTTACCTCACACCAATCCCACAGTAACCCAGTCACCACAGCACGCACACACACAGTCCTTCAGCGAAAGAATGTGACCCCCCCCCAATGTGAAGTGAAAAACAGGCGCCACCCCGTCCCGATTTTACTCTATTCTCTTTGCGTCTGTCCCAACTTCCTGTAGGGTCAGCATGCACACACACAGTACAGATTTACATTTATTTAAATGACAGTTAGGTGTGTGTGTGTGTGTGTGTGTGTGTGTTTACAGTATTTAGCGAACGCTTTTATTCAAAGTGACTCACAAATTTGACTAAATATAACAAGCAGTTGAGAGTTTAGGGCCCCGCTGTAACTTTATATATAAATAATGTGTGAATATATGTGTACATATGAGTGTGTATGAGTGTGTATGAGTGTGTGTGTGTGTGTGTGTGAGAATGAGGAAGCAGGAGAGAAACCACACACTGACCACAGTTTCTCTTTCAGTATAATGAGCGCACATGCACACACACACACGCGCACACAATATTAGGACTGCACTACACACTACAGTGAGTCCGAAACATTTGGGACACGTCCCACGTATATAAGCTGATTACACAGAGGCACAGTGTGCAGGACAGTTGGGAGTGGAGGCAGCCTGGTGCCCCCTGAACACTCACAAAAGTGCTTTTCTAAGTGTGGGCACAAATTCCCACACACACTTCGAAATGTTGTGAAACACATACCCAGAGAAGTGAACCGTGTGTGTGTGTGTGTGTGTGTGAAGGACGAGTCCACACTTGTACTTCACACAGGACCTGTTTTACAGGGGTCAAAGGTCAGAGTTTTATGGCTCTGATGGACACACTACATTCCTCAGACCCCTCACAGGCACGCACTCACGGTTAGCACAGCGGCCCTGGCGCTTCATTCACACAGGAAATAAAAATCTGCGTTCACGACATCGAACACAGAGACGCGCCGAACAGCAACCCGAACAGAACCGCCCGAACACACTCATGAACTGCCACGCTCTGGAACTTCACACGGAACCAGTCTGTCCTCCTACAGACCCCATCCCACCGTCCCACCACCCGCCGTCCAACACCACACAGAGGAACACGCCCACGTTCAAACACTACAGCGTTATACTGATAAACATAGTAACAAATACAATTATTATATTAAAAATAGTTAGTAACAATAAAAAAGTAAAATTAGTAAGAAAATAACATGTGATTGTAAAATAATGATAAGAAAAATAAAATATCAGTAATTATAATAATACTGGTGATTAAAATATTATAATATTGGGAGAGATGAAGGTCGCGTGATGACAGGTACAGAACACACCTGATGAGCTCATCTAGCTCCACATGAGAACAAACACTCCTTACATTCCACTTTACTCACTCACTGATTCACTGACTGAGTCACTCACTCATTCACACAGGTCTTTATCACCACTACAGGAGATGATCAAGTCATCCACGAGGTCCAGCACACAAACGTCTGGCCACTACATACGCTGCCAAACACTGACTGAGGTGATGTAAAGCACAGTCATGGGACTGTGGAGCAATAAAAACATGATCAAACGTAACAGCCACACATGATCTCAGATTTCAGAGGAAACCCAAACACGACCTAAGATCTAAACTCTATTCAACAACCTGAAAAACCACAAGTGGTCAAGGTCCTGGTGCAGCAAAGGCTGAAGCTTCCTGTATAGAGATCACTGATCACTTAAAGCATCCTCAGTTTTCTAAATAAAGGCTCGTACTGTGGTCCAGTGGAGTTCTACAGCTTGAGAAGTGGCTTTGCAGTCACTGTGGTTGAAGTCAAGTGTTTCTGTAGAAACTGCGTGCATGGTAATGAGGAGTGTTCCTGATTCAGCGTGTGGTCGCTCTGGGTTACAGCGGGATGCATTAGCAGGACGCCGGTGTTACTGCTGCTACACTGAACACCAGCCCTCAGCTCCACGTGATCCTTCAGGAGGAGGAACTCCAGGAACTCTTGGTAGGAAGCAAGCGTGTTGGGATCTGACCCAGCCGATCTCAGTCATTTGCATGTTAAACGTGGGTTAGATCGGATCGACTTCCTCATGCTTTGATTGTCATGATATGCAAAGCATTGTGGGAAACCAATCTAGTTTTCATAGAGCGACCAAGAGTGTTCCTCAAGCTTCAGAACTTGCTCATATCTGTCCAGACCACACCAGGAGGCTGGAGTTAGAATAATTTCTTTTGATCTCAGAAGGTTCTCGGTTCTTCTCCACGAGCTAACGCTAACCCTAACCCGTTCCTGTGAGATGTTCCTTAATGTTGAGATTGTGTTCTGATTATGATCTGCTCTACCACGTTGTTCCACAGCTTTCACACAGACAGCAGATAATGGAGATCAGTGTAAGACTCTCCGTGCGCGATACGGATCTCCGTATGAACCCTGGTGCAGGTGAAAAGAAGCGCCGGTACTACACACGTGTAAGAGCGCGTGTGTTAGTCACGACCCTCCTTGGTCAGGAGTGGAGGTCTGCAGCAGCAGAGGGGAATTAACATTGGGGAATCGGATATGACTAGATAATTAAGCAAATGCATAAACATAAAATAAAGAAGTTCTAATCCAAACACGTTCAGTAAGTTCCGCTGCTTTCATCAGAACGTCGTGAAGGTCTCAGGAAATTACTGACCTGAATTACTCTAAACAATCCAACAATTGTTCGTCTGTCATGCTCAAACAATTAAACAGGAAGTGAGGTAGTCGGGTACCTACATGAAGCAACTGATTGAGGAACTACTTCCTGTTTCTGATTGAACCAGCGATGGTGAAGTTCCACAGAACATTTAATCTTCTCCTGAACTGATGATCTGGCTCCACAGCCAAGGTTGAAAATTCCAGCTGAATGTTTTTGAGGGTTAAGAGCCTCACTCAGGGGCCCAACAGTGGTAACCCAGTGGTGCTGCTGCTTAACCCACTGACTCCCTGATTACAGCTCCCGAACCTTAACCACAGGAGGAGAGCGGCAGTGTTTCAAACTCCCTCCTGTTTACTGACCCACAGTTAGATTCCATCTCCACTCATGATGAAGCTGCTGTACCGAATCCACTGCACGGTGAACACTGTGGTTTGAGACGCGACCCTGCAGCTCAGCAACTGGCGTAGCGCCTCTCAGCTCCCTGTGCAGGCGAGTTTACAAAATTACAACAACAGATTTCAAACGACACTATTACACATATGCTGTAAAAGTACAGTTTAGGGAAGGTCCTTTCCTGTTCCAGCATGAGTGAGTTCTATAAGAAACTCCAGTGTTTGTTGAGCGTTTGTTGTACTAACTGAAAGGTTCACTGAAGGAAGCTCAACATGGTAGGACATGAACCCACAAAATAATCTTGGAGGACGAAGCTTCACATCCTGTCATTTATTAAATTGTCCTGCAGGAACCTCCAGTTAATCACAGTGGGAGTGAATCACTTCTGAAAGAGGAGTGGACTCGGCTAACGTAATGGAAAAATGAAGAAAATGGCGACCATGACAGTATAGCAGTGCGGCTGCACCACGTTTGTATGAACGTTAGCCGTGAGCCGCAACAGCAGCGTGTTTGCTCTGTGGTCTCTGTTTCCTGAGCACACGTGTTCAGAGGTCAGGAGGACTGAGACTGTGGGGACCCACACCAGAACCCAGAGCTGATGCAGTGGGAGTGGTGGAGTCTGGTTCTCATGAGTCCATCTGAAGACTGGACGTGTGTTTTAACTGCTTATCAGTATTTGCTGGGTGGCTGATAGCACAGAGCATCAGTGTTACTGTGAGGAGTGACCTTCAGTTCAGCAACACCTACAAACACCACACAACTAACACCAAGTGTAAAACAACTCCCGTCCAAAAACCATGAATGTTCAGTACAGGAATTCATTCTTAGTTTTAGATGTTTTGGATTTTGAGTCACTATGCGACAATAAATGTAAACTAGTTCTAACCAAGTATCAGCTGCTCCTGTCTATATATTTTTGTCCCAACTGATTTTCAGAAATCCCTTAATAAACTGATTATGTAACTTACACAGCATTAAAGTGTAAATAAAGCATAGTGTGGAGACAGTGTGTGTGTAGTGTGGAGATGGCGTGTGTGTGTAGAGCCTAAACAGTGCGTGTGTGTAGACGCAGAAACTTGTCTAAGCTAGAAGATCTCGTGTGTGTGTGTGTGTGTGTAATTACATTGGAGGAACCTGAACACCTCACAATAAGCCCAACATACCTGGATTAACACTGGGTGTGAGGCACCAGGTAACAGCATGACATGACCTGTCCATCAAGAACAGGTGAGAGGTAAAGAGGTGAAAGGTCACTGTACTCAACAGCAGAGCAGTTCCACCCCACAACAATAAAGTGCACCTGATATTTACTGAACAGGATTTCTAATACACACTACATAAACAAAAGTACTGAGACACCCCTTCTATGCAGAGGTGGACTGTATTGTGATAACGGTTTTCTGAAGTACTGCCAAGCCCAGGTCAGTATATTTATCACACTAACATGAATTGTATTTTTGGAAAGACATACACTGGTACTGCATACACCAGCTCGCCAATGAAACAGCGACAACTACTGTCTGTTCTACCACCAACAAGTACCGCCCTGTAAGGGCCAAATTTGCACTCTGTACCCAGCTTTTAAAAAGACAAATAACAAGCAGAGATATTGAGGGGGCATTGTTTTTAAAATTGGGACAGAGCAAAGGGGACAAAACCAACAGAAAAGCTGTAAACATGCTGATCCAATCCCATTTCAGTATTTCAGACTGATATCAATCATGAAACCAACACCATCATGCAGCCTCACATCAACACATCTGTAATCACAATGAAAAGCAGCCTGAGCAAACACAGTCAGCCTGCAACAAGAGCAACCTGATCACAACCAATCAGATCACACAGCTCTGACTGTCTTAACCAATCAGATCACAGGAAGCTAGGGTTAAATTTCAGTGCTTAATGATTGATGTGTTCTGTCCTCACAGTGTGTTATAGACTCTAACCTCAGTTACCTACACACACGCACGCACGCACGCGGGGAGATAGGCAGGCCAGTGTGCGGGCAGTGGGTGGGCGTGTGGGGTGAGTTAGCCGGGTGGTTTGGTGCAGTAATGCTTGGTATGCCGTCACACCGGATACAGGAATGTAAAATATTTACCCTGCCTCACTCACCTAAACTAACCCTCCTAATTATTAACCAAGAGTCCAACCCTACCGCTCGCTCTCCACTTCCTGTCCCGTTTTCTCCATTACACACGCAGACGCAGGTTTCCACTGTAGACCCAAACTGGATTTTCCTGATATCACAATACACATATTTTATAGATGCTGGGCATTAAAAGCAGCCATTACAGCGTCATAGAACTATACAGCCCCGTAGATCTTTACACTGTTTTAGATCTTTACAGCACTGTGTTGTACAATGCCTGTGGGAATGTGTGAAAGTTCAGACAATAAATTGAATTAAATGTAGGTGGATATGGGGACTTAAGACATGATAAAATAATCATCCAGTGAGTATAACATTGGTCAAGAAAACGTGCAGCATTGCAGTCAAATGTGTTTAGTGAATTTTGCATTGGTTTCGTACTGTAAATGAAGAAAAGTGGGAAGAGAACATTTATACTATTTACACTATTAACTGTTTTAAAATACATCTAAACAATTGTGATAAAAAAAATTTCAGCAATCTAATGTGAAGAGCGAATAAAACCTGTTCAGCATGGGCACGAGTGTAAACTTCAGATGAATCGTTTACAAAATGACTCCGAAAGTGTGGGATCGAGTCTCTGCTATCAATAAGCCAAATAACTGATCGGAGAATCGGAATCGACTCCAAGGTTATTTCAGTTACACACCCAAACACACGCCTGGCCGCTATTAGAAAAACAAAATGCACTTTCATAAATTGTATTTATTATTATATATGTACTTTTTTTTACTTAAAATAAAACTTTAACACCACTACTTGTGATCATCTGACATGCACATTCGTTTCAGTACCTACTCGGGTAAAGCTGAAATTACAATAAAGCCTCTCATGAACTCGAAAATGTATGTAGTACTACATTTTCAGATGTTAACACAACATAATTTAATTAACCTGATTAATAAACAACAATAACATACAATTAGAAGAGAACTGTCTGAAATAAATAAAACATTTGTTAAAAAGATTGAAATCTACATGGAATCGGTTCCGAGACTGAGAGCTCGACTCTGTATCATCGCCTGACACTGAGAGAATCGGTTCATCGGGATCGACTCACAATCTACTGTAGGTGTTAATTCAGTTACACACCCAAACACTACCACCGTTTCTAAAAGTCACTGGAATTTAATCATCACTGACTTAGTATGTTTAAAAACATACACACTTTTTGAAAAACTACAATATATTATTTATAACACTGAAAATAACCTGTAAATATCGTTTACTAGCAGACGGACCAAATAAGCATTAAGAGGACAAACCACAAAATACCTAACCCCTCAGCGCACAATCACAATGTATGTTCTAAAAGTGTAAATATATGTGAGAAAGCATTTCCACACAGTATAAAGTACAATAATCATGAACAGCTCAGGCCTGAACCTCCCCTCATCCCCGGTGTTTCCTAATCCCAGCTCGCGGGTTTCCTCTCACCTTCCGTTGCTGTCTCTCCCAGGCCGGATCGAGCAGCAGGTCCCGGTCCCAGTCATTCTCCTGCTCCATGTAGGTTGGCTGCTGCCCTGAGTGTTGTATAGGATTATTCGCTGCGTGGTAGTCTACCATCTCAGCACAAGCGTTCCGTGTACAGACAGAATCAGACTCACCCGTCGCTCCCTCTCTCCTACAGCACCAAAATGGAGTAACGCTTCAGCCTCTCGAGGGGCGGAGTCACCCGCGGCCTCATGAATATTATAATTAGAGGGGCGTGGCTAACGAGGTCAGAGACTAACCCTACAGTGGATCAGTGTGTGTTTGTTCTGGTTTCACCTCCGTCTCACACTTCTTCTCTTAAACATACTGATACTGATCATCTGATAAATACTATTATTATTATTAATCAGAGTAATGATCATTTTTTATCGTTTTGTGTTTATGAGGTGACTTGCTCATCACAGATGTTTCATTTATATACACCACATTGACATGTTCATGAGTTTGATAGAAATATCACAAGTATTACTGGAAATAAAATACTGATATTGCAATATTAGGGTTGTGATGGGGTCTCAGAAAAACTGGGTGACCTGCAGCCCGGTACAGCCCGAGTGAAGTGAGGATGGCGCTGTGTCGCCCCCTGCTGGTGTAACAGTAAGTTACACAGGCGCTGCTGCACTACAGTTTTATTAACCATTTTGATTAAAATCATCAGGTAAAGCTGCTTTAATTCAAATAAATGTATTATTATTTTATTATTCTGCTTACTACAAGCGTAACATCGTCACTGTTCCACCCACTTAGAAACAATTTACCTTATCGATGCTGTTAACAGATGATAATTTATCCAAATAACGCTCCCTGACATGTTAGCAGAGTTTGTCTCGGTATGATTTCCTCTCATGTCGATTACACCCAGTTAATATCAAGGCATTTTGATTTCTGATTTATCCTTTCTAAATAAAGGCCTTTTTATATTGTCATAAAAGATGTTTAATTAAATAATTAATAGAACAAAAGATAATGAAATAAAGGAAATGCTGCCCTTAAAGCTGAAAATGTTTCCATTCTGTGTGTCAATTGTTTTGTGGAAACTAGAGAATTTTAACAATGTTATGTATGGCAGAGGGAGAAAGGGCCAAATTATGTTCAATGTTATTATAAAATTTCGTATGAAGTTGTGAGCCACATCTCATGTTTTTGGAGGAGCAGCAGCTCAGTGACCAGGTGCGAATGTTGTGAGGAGGAATGACAGCAATACAAAGTGGTAAATGCTTTACAGTAGCAAGTTTTTTGTGCAATGTGATGCAGGGCTGAAACGGAGGAGTGGACGTAAATGAAGAAAATGAATAAAGTTGACCCAATAAATAATGAAATAATGTGTGTTTGTACTATCTGCAATAAATAAAAAGGTCAAAGTAAATTTAAGAAACAGTTTTTTTATTTAAATAAATAAAAAGGTCAAAGTAAATTTAAGAAACAGTTTTTTTATTTGTATCCATTCTGTCCCAAATGTTTTTGATTTAGAGTTTTATTTTTTATTTCTGTTGTATTTGTACTTTAAACATATGTAATTTGCATATTCAGGTTGTTTAGTGTATATAATTAAATGCTGAAAATAAAAGTGGAATCTTTGTATTTGCAGACAATAATTAGTGCAGATGATCTTTGTGGTGGCATCTAGTGACAACTAGTGGTGTTAATGTATAAGTACATCTTCACCACCAGTAAAAAAAAAGGCAATAAAATAGCAAGATTAAATTCACGATTGTGAAAAAGATAAGACAGAGAAATTATTCTATATTAACATATAATTTATTGAATTAATATTAAATAAATCCAAAAGCTTGTGCTCCGAATATTTTATTGTCGGTATAACCTGATTTTAGATAAGAAAAATACAAGAAGTAGAGGGTGTATAAAAAAATAGAAGACCATCAGAATAGGCTGATTTAAAATTCTTCATGTCATAATCTTTTTAATGTTGCAAACAAGAAAAATAGTAAATTGTGCAAGTGTGCTTTATGTGTTTACTTAACAATAACACACGTAATTATTCATTAACATGTAAATATTTCCTTTTCTGTATATTTAAGGACATGATTTAAAACTGAGATTTCTGTTTTCTTCTGTTGTTGTGGTGCCAATTGAAATGTATTGTTTTTCATCATTTTCTTGCAGTATGCAAAATAATTAGTGTGAAAAAAGTATAAAATGATCGTGTTTATTTATGTGTAGGTTTTTTGTCCTGTTCTTGTACATTGCTGAGGTTTTTTTTTATCAGCTTCTATTTTATTTGTAAAAAGAGTTTTATTATCATTGTTAGTAGTAGTTTTTATTTTTGTCAGGTTTAGTGGAATTAATTATTAGTTTGATGGTATTATGTGAATGAAGTTGTCTGTGTATGTTAAATAAGAACAGGGTTTGTGTGTTGATGACTATTCGCTTGTTAAGTGTGACGCGTCATTTCCGGGGCCAAACGAACTTAATCGCAAACGCAAACAACTATGGCTAAACCTGTGAACCTTTTTATACATATATTGTAAGATCCATATTGCACTAATTGTAATGATCTAACCCTATTTTCTCTTTGGTTAAAGAATACTTATTTGAGGTGACTTGGTATTTCAGCTATTGATGATTTTTCCTGGTAATCAGTGTATGCTGTTATTCATTAGTCCTCTTCGGTGGAGCCTGCGGGGGGCAGAATTGTACTGACTCTATATACCGACAATATTTATCAAATATACGGAAAGAAAGAGGACGTGGAGCAACAGATTTATGATCGTAGTTTTGTTTGTTATACGCCAATTGCGAACATAGTGAGTTTTTATAAGAAACTTGGATTAACGGATAAGTCAATGTAAGAAGAAAGTTAAAATAAATTCTGTTTGTGGAAAACTTAAGGAACTCGTGTTGCTGTCGTTGGAAATTGGATTTACAAACATTACCCGAGTCATAAATGTCTAGTCCTTCTCAATAGCTGTCTGGACGAGAAAAGGTCTTATTATATACATATATTATATATATATATTAGAAACATACATTAAGATACAAATAAGACAAGATGTGCAGTACACTAGTGCACTTCAGGTAATCAGAATATCATGAAAAGTTCATGTCATTATTTTATTTCATGTCACCTCATCAAGAGGTAAGCGCTCATATTTTTAATTCATTACATGAAAACTGATATAATATACATAATTTTTAAATGAATACGCGACGCCTTAAATGAGTTTTTTTATTCGTTACAGGGCAATTTACAGCGGTGCACCAATAAGTGTTTATACATATTTTATGTAACTATATGCATGCAGTTTATATGTGTAATCAGTCTTTTTTTGCTCTGCAGAATTTACAAATATAAGAAGAGAAACTGTCACTATCTTCATATCAAGGTAATTAGAAAAAAAAATCCTTTTATAGTTTTGAGATTAATACAGTGGTGTTTATCTTGTGATTACAAATAGATAAGTAGCAACTTAAGTAGCATGTTTGACTGTCGATATTGCAAGTTTTCCAATGCAAAACAAGATTCAGTTATAAGGCAAGGCAAGGCAAGGCAAGTTTATTTGTATAGCACCTTTCATACACAGTGGCAATTCAAAGTGCTTTACATAAGGAAGAAAAAATTAATTAAAAGCATTAAAACATACCTGAGATCTAAAACCTCAGAAAGACTTCTTGCAAACATTTAGTTACAATTAAGAACATGAAATTCAAACAAGAGAGATAAAAAAATTAAGGACATGAAAAATTAAAAGAAAATATTGTAAAGTATAACCTACAATTTAGGAGATATGAAATTTAAACAAGAGAGATAAAAAATTAAGAACATGAAAACTAAAAGAAAATATAGTAAATTTACACTACAATTTAGAAGAGCATGAAAAACTAAAAGAAATATGGTAAAATGAGGGTAATAGCAAAGATTTCGAGCTCAATCATAGGCCCAAGAAAAAAGAAATGGTTTTAACCTGGATTTAAAGATTTCTACATTTAAGGAACATCTAATATCTCCTGGCAGTCTGTTCCAGTTATATGCAGCCCAACAGCTAAATGCTGCTTCACCATGTTTAGTTTGGACTCTGAGCTCAACTAGCTGACCCGAGTCCATGGATCTAAGAGATCTACTGGGTTTATATTCTCTAAACATTTCTGAGATGTATTCTGGGCCGAACCCATTCAGTGATTTATAGGCCAGTAGCAGCACTTTAAATTCTATTCTGTAACTGACCGGAAGCCAGTGTAGAGATTTTAGAACTGGAGTGAGTCTTTTTGGGAAGTCCAGTTAAGAGACCATTACAATAGTCCACCCTACTGGAGATAAAAGCATGGATCAGCTTCTCTAGGTCTTGTTGGCACACTAGACCCTTGATTTTGGCTATATTTCTAAGATGGTAGAAGGCTGTTTTGGTGATGGTTTTAATATGGCTGGTGAATGTGAGATCTGAGTCTATTAGAACGCCAAGATTTCGGACTTGGTCTTTGGTTTTTAGAGCCCGGGAACTGAGGTGTTCACTGACACTGGTCCTCTTTTCTTTGCTGCCAAACACAACAATCTCTGTTTTGTCCTTATTTAACTGTAAAAAATTCTGGCTCATCCAGTTATTGATGTCCTCCAGACACTGACACAGTGAATCTATTGGGCTGTAATCATCTGGTGAGAGAGCCAGATATATCTGTGTGTCATCTGCATAACTATGGTAATCAGTGTTGTTAGCCTGTAGCATTTGGCCTAATGGCAGCATATAAAGATTGAACAGAAGAGGTCCGAGAACTGATCCCTGGGGGATTCCACATGTCATAGCCACCCTGTCAGATTCACAGCTGCCAATAGTGACGAAGTAACTCCGGTCTTCTAAATAAGACCTGAACCAATTAAGGACTGTTCCGGAAAGTCCAACCCAGTTTTCCAACCTATCCAGCAGTATTCTATGATCTACAGTGTCAAAGGCTGCACTAAGATCCAGTAAAAGCAGAACTGATATTTTACCCGAGTCAGTATTCAGCCGTAGATCATTTAACACTTTTATGAGAGCCGTTTCAGTGCTGTGGTGAGCTCGAAAGCCTGACTGAAATTTGTCAAAATAACCACTGGAATTCAAAAAACTGCTGACTTGACTGTAAACAACTTTCTCAATGATCTTAGCTATGAAAGGAAGATTTGAGATCGGCCTGTAGTTGTTTAACACAGACGCATCCAGAGTTCTCTTTTTTAGGAGTGGCTTAATGGCAGCTGTTTTCAGTGACTTTGGGAAAACGCCTGATTCTAGTGAGCCATTAACTATTTGTTGCAAATCAGTTTTTACAGAGTTAAAAATAATTTAAAAAAATTCAGATGGCAGCATGTCGAGGATTTAAGATGCTGAACTGTTTTCTCCAGAGTTTTTTGGTCTATTGTATTAAATTGTGACATAATAGTCATGTTATTTCTAGGTGTCTGTAGGGGCAGCATGGTTTCATCGTTTGACTGAGTGGCGTTGATGGTCAGTCTAATAGTTTTGATTTTTTCACAGAAGAAATGAGCAAATTCATTACATTTCTCTGTGGACAGAAGTTCTGGTGTGATCCGTTTTGGAGGATTTGTAAGCTTGTCGACCACGTTGAATAGAGTGCGGGTGTTGTTGATGTTCCTGTTAATGATCTTAGAGAAGTGCAGCTGTCTAGCCCTGCATAACTCCGAGTTAAAACTACAAAGGCTTTGCTTATAGAGATCATAGTGGATTTGAAGTTTAGTTTTCCTCCACTTACGTTCAGCTCTTCTGCATTCTTTTTTCAGAGCTATTACCATCATTGTGTAACGCCATGGTGCTTTCTGTTTGCTCAACGTTTTCATGACTTTTACCGGGGCAACCACATCCATGACAGTCAATATTTTCACATTAAAGTTATCCAGGAGTTCATCAACTGACTCTGCAATTGAAGTTGGTGCTATGGCCTCCAAAAACTGAGAACTAGTACTTTCATTTATGTATCTTTTCTTAACAGAAACAGCTAGTTTGAGCATCTGGAGTGATCAGCATTTCAAAGAAGACACAAAAATGATCAGAGAGGGCCAAGTCCTTGACCATAACAGAAGAAATGTTAAGACCTTTAGAAATAACTAGATCCAGAGTGTGCCCTCGAGTATGTGTAGGCCCTTTCACATGTTGCAATAGACCAAATGTGTCAAAAAGTCCAAAAAGTTATTTGGTGTTATTGTCCTTGTTATTATCTAAGTGGATGTTAAAATCCCCAGTTATGATGAAGAAGCTGTACTCAGTGGAGATAACTGACAGTAGTTCAGTAAATTCATCTATAAAATGTGCAGAGTATCTTGGAGGTTTAAATTTTTTTTGAATAAAACAGAGGTATTCAAAAGACATAAAATTGCCAAGTACTGTACGTTTATAAAGTTATTCATGATTATACTAGTTTTGGACTAAAGAACGTACTCGCCTCAGCATCACGCTCAAACTACTGCCTGCCGAGGCTGAGCAGAATATTCTTTATATATTGAACTATAGTATGCTGACCAACTTACAGGTGGTGCCAAACCCATTTAACAGGAATGTCATACAATTCTAATGAAGCAACTATTGTACACCATTGCAAATAGAAACTTTAAATTATTTTTAAATTACGTTATTTTTTTCTCCCTCAGTTTGTTCACTGCCACAACAGTGCATAGTTCCACTTAAGTGGTTTTGAAAGGCAGGTATTAAAACCTCAGTGGGGTTCAGCCTAATATCAACAATAATTATTCTCTGAGCACAATGCAGCAGAACATCTGGAAACAACTTCAATCCAACAACCAGTAGATTCCCTGTAAGGGCTAAAAATTTTAAAACTAAAATCAAGCTGGACGGTCTAAAGGTTTTCAGTCATCAGTCATTTGTATTCACATCGTGATGTCCTGGGTCAGGAGCTCCCTGTGACGAACAGTGAGGCATGAAGATTGTAGCACACTTCTTGCCTTGACATGTTTCTGCTGGGTCGTACTAGTTCTAACTACTAGGTTCAATAATCTCACACCATGCTCGACACAATACATAATTCCAAAAAAAACTACTTTGTGCTTTTTCTATTAAAAACTTTTTTTTCATTGTTATATTACACACTGTCATAAGCTTGTGTATTATTGAAGTTATGATAACAAAGCATTAATAAATGTGCTACGGGCTTGTGATGCTGCAGAAAATGGAAATAAAATGAGTGCCAATTTTTGTTCTTGCCACACACACACACACACACACACACACACACTCACTGATCAGCCTTGACATTAAAACCATTTGCCTAATGTTGTGTCAGCTTTTTTTGTGCCACCAGAATAGCTCTGATCTTTTGAGACATGGACTCTTAAAATTTCTGAAGATGTGCTGTTGCATTTGGCATCAGAAGAGTTGTGTAAGTTGCAAGTAGGGCCTCCATAGATTGGAATTTTTAGTCCAGCACATTCCACTGATGCTTGATCAGCTTGAGATCTGGGGTATTTGGAGACTGATAAACACGTTGAACTCTGTCACTTCCCTCAAACCATCTCTGAACAATTATTCTAGCTGGAAAAGGCTACTGCCACACTGGCAATTCAGTTGTGAAGACGTGACAGCTGCATAAATACCAGGACCCAAGACTTACAGCATGACCAACAGAATGTAGCCTAGAGCATCACACTCACTCTGCTGCTTGTAGTGGGTAAGTGACACACACCTTGTTATCCACGCAACATTAAAAAAGGGGGATTAACCCTAGACCACCTTCTGTCCTGTTTGCCAACACTGGTATGTCTACAGCATACAGTCAGCATGTGACCAGACAATCAAGCCTGAGTCACATGAGTCAGTTCTGGGTGGCCATTACTCAACCATCGGTTGTCTTTCTTTACATTGTATTTGGTAGGTAACATGCGCTGTCGCAGCCATCTAGCCATGACAATTTGGTGCTTGTTGAAGTGACTCAGGCCCTCATGCATGCCCATTTTTCTGGTCCAAATTCCATTAGAATATTGTTAGTTTTCAGAATGTTATGCATGGTAGTGGGAAAAAGGTCCAAATTATTTTTAATCTTATCTTCAAAATGTTTGTTTTTGAAGTTATTGACCCTTCTCACAAAATTTTGTAGAAAGTTTTGAGCCACATCCCATGTTTTTGGAGGAGCAGCTGAGTGACCAGGGGTGAATGTTGTGTGGAGGAATGACAGTAATACAAAGTGATAAATGTAGCAATTTTTTTGTGCAATGTGCTCCAGGGCTGAAACGGAGGAATGGATGTAAATGAAGAAAATGAATGAAGTTGACCCAACAAGTATAAACCTAGCTTGAGTCTGCGCTTGTCTTGTGCAACATGGCAGAGGTCATCGTTATACAGTGCCGCACTCATACGGACAAGGTTTCAGTTCGCCTTGTCCTGTTTGCCGTGTCTTCCCAGGTTTTAAGTTCTATGTGGTACTTCTTTAATTAGCACACACACACACACACACACACACACACACACACACACACACACACACACACACACACACACACACACACACACACACACACACACACTCACACACACTGTATTCACATATTGCAGACATCCAAGCAGCAGTAACTCAGTACAGTCCAAACACACAGATACACTTTGACAATACAGCTGTTTGGATGCATCAGTCCTGGGGTTGTGTAGGTGGTAGCGTCTTTAGGTAGGAACCAATATGTGTGGTAATTAAAACCTGTATCAGCTGATTACAGATACTGAAACCCTTGTGTGTGTGTGTGTGTGTGTGTGTGTGTGTGTGTGTGTGTGTGAGTGTGAGTGTGAGTGTGAGTGTGAGTGTGAGTGTGAGTGTGAGTGTGAGTGTGAGTGTGTAGCATCAGTAGCTCTGGCAAGATTGTTAGCAGCGCAGCGTGTTGTAGGAAAGCCCATCACTGATCATACAGTTCTGTTCCTGGGAGCCGGAGAGGTATACTCACTCACACACACATAATTTGTAAAGTAATGATATGTTTATGCCTCTTGTACAGTATGTTTTAGGGGTGTCTACAAACTGGCTGAACTAGTATAAGCGTTAGTTAGTAGTGTGTAAGTGTTGTGTGTGTGTGTGTGTGTTAGGCAGCTCTAGGCATTGCTAACCTGATTGTCATGGCACTGATGGAGGAGGGAATGAGTCAAGCAGACGCTCGCAAGAAGATTTGGATCTTTGACAAGTACGGTCTGCTTGTTCAGGTACGATACGGTTTGTGTGTGTGTGTTTGTGTGTATATATGCTGTGAATATACTGTGTATCACAAAAGTGAGTACACCCCTCACATTTCTGCAAATATTTTATTATATCTTTTCATGGGACAACACTATAGAAATAAAACTTGGATATAACTTAGAGTAGTCAGTGTACAACTTGTATAGCAGTGTAGATTTACTGTCTTCTGAAAATAACTCAACACACAGCCATTAATGTCTAAATGGCTGGCAACATAAGTGAGTACACCCCACAGTGAACATGTCCAAATTGTGCCCAAAGTGTCAATATTTTGTGTGACCACCATTATTATCCAGCACTGCCTTAACCCTCCTGGGTATGGAATTCACCAGAGCTGCACAGGTTGCTACTGGAATCCTCTTCCACTACTCCATGATGACATCACGGAGCTGGTGGATGTTAGACACCTTGAACTCCTCCACCTTCCACTTGAGGATGCGCCACAGGTGCTCAATTGGGTTTAGTCCATCACCTTTACCTTCAGCAAGGCAGTTGTCATCTTGGAGGTTGTGTTTGGGGTCGTTATCCTGTTGGAAAACTGCCATGAGGCCCAGTTTTCGAAGGGAGGGGATCATGCTCTGTTTCAGAATGTCACAGTACATGTTGGAATTCATGTTTCCCTCAATGAACCGCAGCTCCTGAGTGCCAGCAACACTCATGCAGCCCAAGACCATGATGCTACCACCACCATGCTTGACTGTAGGCAAGATACAGTTGTCTCGGTACTTCTCACCAGGGCGCCGCCACACATGCTGGACACCATCTGAGCCAAATAAGTTTATCTTGGTCTCGTCAGACCACAGGGCGTTCCAGTAATCCATGTTCTTGGACTGCTTGTCTTCAGCAAACTGTTTGCTGGCTTTCTTGTGCATCAGCTTCCTTCTGGGATGACGACCATGCAGACCGAGTTGATGCAGTGTGCGGCGTATGGTCTGAGCACGGACAGGCTGACCTCCCACGTCTTCAACCTCTGCAGCAATGCTGGCAGCACTCAGGTGTCTATTTTTTAAAGCCAACCTCTGGATATGACGCCGAACACGTGGACTCAACTTCTTTGGTCGACCCTGGCGAAGCCTGTTCCGAGTGGAACCTGTCCTGGAAAACCACTGTATGACCTTGGCCACCATGCTGTAGCTCAGTTTCAGGGTGTTAGCAATCTTCTTATAGCCCAGGCCATCTTTGTGGAGAGCAACAATTCTATTTCTCACATCCTCAGAGAGTCCTTTGCCATGAGGAATATCCAGTGGCCAGTATGAGAGAATTGTACCCAAAACACCAAATTTAACAGCCCTGCTCCCCATTTACACCTGGAACCTTGACACATGACACCAGGGAGGGACAACGACACATTTGGGCACAATTTGGACATGTTCACTGTGGGGTGTACTCACTTATGTTGCCAGCTATTTAGACATTAATGGCTGTGTGTTGAGTTATTTTCAGAAGACAGTAAATCTACACTGTTATACAAGCTGTACACTGACTACTCTAAGTTATATCCAAGTTTCATGTCTATAGTGTTGTCCCATGAAAAGATATAATGAAATATTTGCAGAAATGTGAGGGGTGTACTCACTTTTGTGATACACTGTACCTGAATGTTTGTGTATATGACAGTCACCAGCAGATACCCCAGTTACACTAGTGTTGTGTGTGTGTGTGTGTGTGTGTGTGTGTGTGTGTGTGTGTGTGTGTGTGCGCACAGGGTAGATTTGAGCCCACAGATAGTAATCAGGAGGGGTTTGTGCATCCTAGTCCGGGTGATGTGAAGAGTTTCCTGGATGCTGTTAATGTTCTTAAACCTACAGCCATCATCGGTGAGTGTGTGTTTGTGTGTGTTTGTGTGTGTTTGTGTGTTTGTGTGTGTGTGTGTGTGTGTGTGTGTGTGTGTGTGTGTGTGTGTGGGTGGATGCAAGTTTGTCTCATGATTGCATGTACTTTTTGATAGACATGTTCATGACCTTGTTCTTACCTGTGTTTGTTGTGTTCAGGTGTGTCTGGGGCGGGGCGACTATTCACTCATGATGTCATCAGGGCTATGGGTTCGTTAAATGAGCGACCAATCATCTTTGCTCTGAGCAATCCGACTGCTAAAGCTGAGTGTACTGCAGAGGATGCATACACTCTCACACAGGTCAAAAAAACAACACACACACACACACACACACACACACACACACACACACACACACACACACACACACACATACCTAAGATTGTGTCATGGTATTTGTTTAGTGACTGAACAGAACAGGATAATACAAATGTGTTTTAAGATAGAATATTTTTGATAGATACGACTGTCTAGGATGTGCTAAGAATAACAAGGAGCAGACTGTCTCTAATTCAAGGTTAAGTGGAGCCTGTTGTTGGTCAAAATGTAAGAGAATTCAGGCCTAACTGATCATAGAGTAAATTTGATTGTTCATAAAGGATATTAAATAAAGAATCACAAAATTATAAACATGAAATATAAAATGTATTGTAACAGTAGGTGTAGCTCATCAAATGGCTAATGAATGTGCTTTTCTGAGTGTGTGTGTGTGTGTGTGTGTGTGTGTGTGTGTGTGTGTGTGTGTGTGTGTGTGTGTGTGTGTTAGGGTCGGTGTTTGTTTGTGTTAGGGTCGGTGTTTGTTTGCCAGTGGGAGTCCGTTTGCTGCTGTAACTCTGGATGATGGCAGGATGGTGATTCTGGGACAGGGGAACAATGCTTACATATTCCCAGGTGTGGATTTGTGTTTTCCTATTTTATTTTTCCAATAATTTGGAAAAATGAATGAGTTGTGGTTTTGGGCCATGAATTCTCTGAGTGTTATTTGGGGTACCTCTGATCTTGGGTCCTGCCAGTGTTTAGAAGCTGTACAAGTAATTACTGAATTTATTTACATCCAGAGGACAAACTTCATCCACAAAAACAATAATAATGATTATCATCTTTATTTAGTGTAAATATATTTTTATTTTGTACTCTTTCACTGTACAGTCTATTATGTTTTTTACCTCGACTAATAGAAATGTGTGTGTGTGTTAGGTGTGGCTCTGGCAGTAATTCTGAGTGGTGTTAGACACATCAGTGATACGGTGTTCCTCGAGGCTGCAAAGGTAAACATTGTTTGTGTGTGTGTTTGTGTGTGTGTGTGTGTGTGTGTGTGTGTGTGTGTGTGTGTGTTAGGCAACACTCATGCTGCCCATGTTATTAGGATTATTTGCTTATTAATGTAAGTATTAAATCATCCAACCATGTAGCAGCAGCCACCTATAAACTTATAAACACTCAGATTAAGATCTTTATGTTTACTTTAAACAGCAGAATAGAAAAATGTATAGCTTTCTTGTTGTGTAATAATTTAGGTTGTATTTCTTGATGCAACGGTGGACTGTATTAAGTGATAATGGTTTTCTAAGGTACTTGTTAGTGTATGTGGCTAAATTTATCACAGTATCATGATGGTTTTTAATATGATGCTGATGGTTATAAGGTCACTCACCTTCTCTCTCTCTCTCTCTCTCTCTCTCTCTCTCTCTCTCTCTCTCTCTCTCTCTCTCTCTCTCTCTCTCTCTCTCTCTCTCTCTCTCTCTCTGTCTCTCTGTCTCACTGTTTGTATATGTGTATGTGTATCAGATCTTAGCAGAGCAGTTGACGGATGAGGAACTGAATCAGAATCAGGGTCGTCTCTACCCTCCTCTTTCCAACATTAGGGAGGTTTCTTTACAGATGGCTGTGAAGGTAAGATTAATGTTTATACATACACACAATGTGAGTAAAATTATGTTGACACCCCTTCTAATTATTGAGTTCAGGTGTTTAGGTCACACCCATTGCTTCCAAGTTTTTTGCAACAGTTTGGTAAAGTTTGTACATCATACAGATACATGCTGTGGAAATGTAATTAAACACATTGTTATCAGTGCTGTGAGTGGAACTAGCGCTCCAACCAAAAATATAAAGTGTCTAGTGATCAGAAAGTGTCTACTGATTGACTAAAGAAAGATAAATACACCTTGTGTTCCTAACTGTCCACCCACAATCAGTGCTAACAGGGTATGTGTTCCCAAAAAAAAAAAAGTGTGTGTGTTTGTTTAGGTGGTGGAGTTTCTGTACAGTAAAGGAATGGCATTTCGGTACCCAGAGCCACTGGATAAGGAGGCGTATGTGAGATCCATTGTGTGGAACACGGAGTACGATTCCTTCCTCCCAGACATCTACGAACGGGCTGGAGTGTCCCATAGTCCTATAGTGGAGTAATCATACACCCTATAGCATACACCTGAAACAGTCACACCCTTAATTTACAGCTGTGTAATGTTTAACTATCACACATCCCCATGGGGAGTGATTCCTAAACTCCTTCTGCTAATGTAAATGTACAGTGTTGCTATTAATAAAACACTCTGTGTGTGTGTGTGTGTGTGTGTGTGTGTGTGTGTGTGTGTGTGTGTGTGTGTGTGTGTGTGTGTGTGTGTGTGTGTGTTTGTATCAGCTAATACATTTAGTGCTTTGTGTTTCTATGTGTTTCTATGTGTGTTGGTGTGTATTTGGGTTTATTTCACTGCAGGCTTACAGTATTCATTATAATAAAATGTGGGGGTGGGCGGGTGTAGTTGGGGCAGTGAGAAAATGTCGAAAAAAGTGTAACTTTAGTTTCACCCTAAGCTGGATTTTAACATAGGGCCTAGAACCTGAGAGAACTACATGTGCTGCACTCAGCCCACTGTGCTACTCAAACAACGACGTGTTAGATCTGTTGTAACGCTGATATAACCTGTGCACACAATAAGCCTAAAAGTAAAAACTACTTAAAATAAAAAGCAAATGCTTTGTAATTCCCACAGTAACGTCAGAAGCCATTCACTCTGTTACAGGTTAAAAAATAGTGAAGAAATAGCCTTTGCTTGATTTGAATGAAGTTGACCCAACAAAGCATGTGTTTGTACCATTTCCATTCTGTCCCAAATGTTTGTGATGTAGAGTTTTATATTTGTATTTGTCTTTCTATTGTTATTTTAAAAATATGCAATTTGCACAGTAAGGTTAGTAATTAGTATAGTTTTGCTTTGTGTTTTCATGTACTCCCATGTAGTGTTTTTAATGTAGAAGTACATTTTCACCAGCTGTAGAAAAGGGCAATGAAACAAGTTTACTTTGAAATACCATGATTATTAGCTCAGGGGGATATTCCAGAAAGCGGGTTTAACAAACTTCAAACTTAAACCTGAACTGCGAGTTGACTTATCTCACCATGTCATAGCCAGAGTTTTCGGATCCACAAAAGCGGATCAGGGTTAGATTACTCAAGTCTGAGTAGATTGAACCCAGCAGAAGCGCGTTGACGGTTAACTATAAACAGGCATTCTCAATGGAGTTGCGATAAATAGATTGACCATGGATGTGAATGAAAGAAAAAGTAGTCCGTCATATTTGACACCAATAGAAGTGTTATTTTAATGTTTGCGTGTGCAGATCCTGAAAATGTTTTAGACGTGAAAGTAATACAGCAGCGGAAAAGGAGCTCGCAAATGGCAAAAACAGTTAATGAGTTTAAATTAATAAAAAAAACGTAACCATAATTAAACATTTAGCAGAAGGATAGGGTAAAATTGTTTAATATGTCAGTTGTAATATTTGTCTCGATTTTAAACGTTTTTTTTTTCATTTACTCAATCTAGGTGGAATCAGATGCACATTGCAGCAGATAAAAATGAAACACAAAAACTGTATATGTTCAAGGCATATTTATTAGATGTAGATCATTAGTCTGTAGTGCATAAACTGTGTAATATTAAGAACTGCATTGGTGCAGTCTGAACCCTTTTTATTGGCATCTCTCCAGTGATTGGTGGAGTGGTTTTGAGCCTCCTGCAATTGTTAGTGATGTAAATGTTCCTATAGATCCTAATAAATATAAATAATGTTCTTTAATAAAAAAAATAAAAAAAAAAACACACTGTTGAAGGACGATAAAGAAACCATCTCCGCTGCCTCAGAGTGGGATGATACTGGGAGGCCTACAGAGGTACAGTATATGTTGAACATAGAGCATGGCATTTCATTTGATCTACCATGATAATGTGTGTGACTGTGCTCTAACAGAATGTGATGGGTAGTTCCGAATGAAATGAGGGACCATCCACCTCCAAAGCTCAACTTAGAACAGTAAAAATGTCTTACCAAATATGTGAAATATTTCGAAGACATTAAGCTATGTTTGATCATAACATGCAATTTTTGTCTCTTTCTTTGAAGTTGTGTGTAAATAAAATGGATTATACAAGGTCCATGTAGAGAAACAAAGTGCAAAGTGTGATCCTCAGGTGGAGCATCTAAAACAGACAAGGCTATAAATTGAGTTGCTTGAATTTCAGATGGGTGTCGGTGCTAAGGGTGTATAAATATAAATGTTGTCACTAAAGAATAAGGACAAGGAAACGAAGTTGTTGCATTGTTTTCTTTTCAGTGATCATGGACAGAGCCTGACTATTTGTCTTCGATATTTGTAATGTGGGGAGCATCACATAAGATGTTAATGAAAGCATCTGCATAAGATGGAGAAAAGTAGGTTGCAGAACATGTATGAAATGTTC
>NC_086012.1:18964206-18965706 GCF_030014385.1 Trichomycterus rosablanca
TGGTGGGTGGTGGGGTGGGTGGTGGTGGGTGGGTGGGGTGGTGGGTGGTGGGTGGTGGTGGGTGGGTGGTGGGGTGGTGGGTGGTGGTGGTGGGTGGGTGGGTGGTGTGGTGGTGGGTGGGTGGGTGTGGTGGGTGGGTGGGGGTGGTGTGGTGGTGGTGGGTGGGGTGGGGTGGGGGTGGTGGGGTGGTGGGTGGGGGTGTGGTGGTGGGTGGTGGGTGGTGGTGGGGGTGGGTGGGGTGGTGGTGGGGGGTGGTGGTGGGGTGGGGTGGTGGTGGTGTGGTGGGTGGTGTGGTGGGTGGTGGTGGGTGGTGGGTGGGGGTGGTGGGTGGTGGTGGGGGGTGGTGGGTGGGGGTGGTGGGGGTGGGTGGGTGGTGGGTGGTGGTGGTGGGGTGGGTGGTGGTGTGGTGGTGGTGTGGTGGGTGGGTGGTGGTGGGTGGTGGTGGGGGGGTGTGGTGGGGTGGTGGTGTGGTGGGTGGTGGGTGGTGGGGTGGTGGGGTGGTGGTGGTGTGGGGTGGTGGGGTGGGTGGTGGGTGGTGGGTGGGGGGGTGTGGGGTGGGGTGGTGGGTGGTGGGGTGGTGGTGGGGGGTGTGGGTGGGGTGTGGGGGGTGGTGGGGTGGTGGGTGGGGGGTGGTGGGTGGTGGGGTGGTGGGTGGGGGTGGGGTGTGGGGTGGTGGTGGTGGTGGGTGGTGGGTGGGGGTGTGGGTGGGGGTGGTGGGTGTGGTGGGGGTGGGGTGGTGGTGGTGTGTGGTGGTGGTGGTGGGGGGTGTGGGGTGGTGGTGGGTGGGGGGTGGTGGGGTGGTGGTGGTGGTGGGGTGGGGTGGTGGTGGTGGGGTGGTGGGGGGGTGGTGGGGGGTGTGGGGTGGTGGTGGGGGTGTGGTGTGGGTGGTGGTGGGGGTGGTGGTGTGGGTGGTGGTGGGTGGTGTGGTGGGGGTGGTGGTGGTGGGGTGGTGTGGGTTGGTGGTTGAGTTGTGGGAGGTGTAGGTTTATGTTTAGGTTAGTAGTTTTAGTTATAGTTTAGTAGTTAAAGTTAAGTTAAAGTTAAAGTTAAAGTTAAAGTTAAATTAAAGTTTAAAGTTAAGTTATAGTTAAAGTTAAGTTAGTTAAAGTTAAAGTTAAAGTTAAAGTTTAAAGTTAAAGTTAAAGTTAAAGTTAAAGTTAAAGTTTAAAGTTAAGTTAAAGTTAAAGTTAAAGTTAAAGTTAAAGTTAAAGTTAAAGTTAAAGTTAAAGTTAAAGTTTAAAGTTAAAGTTAAAGTTTAAAGTTAAAGTTAAAGTTAAAGTTAAAGTTAAAGTTAAATTTAAAGTTAAAGTTAAAGTTAAAGTTTAAAGTTAAAGTTAAAGTTTAAAGTTAAAGTTAAAGTTAAAGTTAAAGTTAAAGTTAAATTTAAAGTTAAAGTTAAATTTAAAGTTAAAGTTAAAGTTAAAGTTAAATTTAAAGTTAAAGTTAAAGTTAAAGTTAAAGTTAAATTTAAAGTTAAAGTTTAAAGTTTAAAGTTAAATT
>NC_086013.1:0-20000 GCF_030014385.1 Trichomycterus rosablanca
AGACAGATCTAACCCTATACCCTAACCCTAACCCTAACCCTAACCCTAACCTAACCCTAACCCTAACCCTAACCCTAACCCTAACCCTAACCCTAACCCTAACCCTAACCCTAACCCTAACCCTACACCCTAACCCCTAACCCTAACCCTAACCCTAACCCTAACCCTAACCCTAACCCTAACCCTAACCCTAACCCCTAACCTAACCCTAACCCTAACCCTAAACCCTAACCCTAACACCTAACCCTACCCTAACCCTAACCCTAACCCTAACCCTAACCCTAACCCTAACCCTAACCCTAACCCTAACCCTAACCCTAACCCTAACCCTAACCCTAACCCTAACCCTAACCCTAAACCCTAACCCTAACCCTAACCTAACCCTAACCCTAACCCTAACCCTAACCCTAACCCTAACCCTAACCCTAACCCTAACCCTAACCCTAACCCTAACCCTAACCCTAACCCTAACCCTAACCCTAACCCTAACCCTAACCCTAACCCTAACCCTAACCCTAACCCTAACCCTAACCCTAACCCTAACCCTAACCCTAACCCTAACCCTAACCCTAACCCTAACCCTAACCCTAACCCTAACCCTAACCTAACCCTAACCCTAACCCTAACCCTAACCCTAACCCTAACCCTAACCCAACCCTAACCCTAACCCTAACCCTAACCCTAACCCTAAACCCTAACCCTAACCCTAACCCTAACCCTAACCCTAACCCTAACCCCTAACCCTAACCCTAACCCTAACCCTAACCCTAACCCTAACCCTAACCCTAACCCTAACCCTAACCCTAACCCTAACCCTAACCCTAACCCTAACCCTAACCCTAACCCTAACCCTAACCCTAACCCTAACCCTAACCCTAACCCTAACCCTAACCCTAACCCTAACCCTAACCCTAACCCTAACCCTAACCCTAACCCTAACCCTAACCCTAACCCTAACCCTAACCCTAACCCTAACCCTAACCCTAACCCTAAACCCTAACCCTAACCCTAACCCTAACCCTAACCCTAACCCTAACCCTAACCCTAACCCTAACCCTAACCCTAACCCTAACCCTAACCCTAACCCTAACCCTAACCCTAACCCTAACCCTAACCCTAACCCTAACCCTAACCCTAACCCTAACCCTAACCCTAACCCTAACCCTAACCCTAACCCTAACCCTAACCCTAACCCTAACCCTAACCCTAACCCTAACCCTAACCCTAACCCTAACCCTAACCCTAACCCTAACCCTAACCCTAACCCTAACCCTAACCCTAACCCTAACCCTAACCCTAACCCTAACCCTAACCCTAACCCTAACCCTAACCCTAACCCTAACCCTAACCCTAACCCTAACCCTAACCCTAACCCTAACCCTAACCCTAACCCTAACCCTAACCCTAACCCTAACCCTAACCCTAACCCTAACCCTAACCCTAACCCTAACCCTAACCCTAACCCTAACCCTAACCCTAACCCTAACCCTAACCCTAACCCTAACCCTAACCCTAACCCTAACCCTAACCCTAACCCTAACCCTAACCCTAACCCTAACCCTAACCCTAACCCTAACCCTAACCCTAACCCTAACCCTAACCCTAACCCTAACCCTAACCCTAACCCTAACCCTAACCCTAACCCTAACCCTAACCCTAACCCTAACCCTAACCCTAACCCTAACCCTAACCCTAACCCTAACCCTAACCCTAACCCTAACCCTAACCCTAACCCTAACCCTAACCCTAACCCTAACCCTAACCCTAACCCTAACCCTAACCCTAACCCTAACCCTAACCCTAACCCTAACCCTAACCCTAACCCTAACCCTAACCCTAACCCTAACCCTAACCCTAACCCTAACCCTAACCCTAACCCTAACCCTAACCCTAACCCTAACCCTAACCCTAACCCTAACCCTAACCCTAACCCTAACCCTAACCCTAACCCTAACCCTAACCCTAACCCTAACCCTAACCCTAACCCTAACCCTAACCCTAACCCTAACCCTAACCCTAACCCTAACCCTAACCCTAACCCTAACCCTAACCCTAACCCTAACCCTAACCCTAACCCTAACCCTAACCCTAACCCTAACCCTAACCCTAACCCTAACCCTAACCCTAACCCTAACCCTAACCCTAACCCTAACCCTAACCCTAACCCTAACCCTAACCCTAACCCTAACCCTAACCCTAACCCTAACCCTAACCCTAACCCTAACCCTAACCCTAACCCTAACCCTAACCCTAACCCTAACCCTAACCCTAACCCTAACCCTAACCCTAACCCTAACCCTAACCCTAACCCTAACCCTAACCCTAACCCTAACCCTAACCCTAACCCTAACCCTAACCCTAACCCTAACCCTAACCCTAACCCTAACCCTAACCCTAACCCTAACCCTAACCCTAACCCTAACCCTAACCCTAACCCTAACCCTAACCCTAACCCTAACCCTAACCCTAACCCTAACCCTAACCCTAACCCTAACCCTAACCCTAACCCTAACCCTAACCCTAACCCTAACCCTAACCCTAACCCTAACCCTAACCCTAACCCTAACCCTAACCCTAACCCTAACCCTAACCCTAACCCTAACCCTAACCCTAACCCTAACCCTAACCCTAACCCTAACCCTAACCCTAACCCTAACCCTAACCCTAACCCTAACCCTAACCCTAACCCTAACCCTAACCCTAACCCTAACCCTAACCCTAACCCTAACCCTAACCCTAACCCTAACCCTAACCCTAACCCTAACCCTAACCCTAACCCTAACCCTAACCCTAACCCTAACCCTAACCCTAACCCTAACCCTAACCCTAACCCTAACCCTAACCCTAACCCTAACCCTAACCCTAACCCTAACCCTAACCCTAACCCTAACCCTAACCCTAACCCTAACCCTAACCCTAACCCTAACCCTAACCCTAACCCTAACCCTAACCCTAACCCTAACCCTAACCCTAACCCTAACCCTAACCCTAACCCTAACCCTAACCCTAACCCTAACCCTAACCCTAACCCTAACCCTAACCCTAACCCTAACCCTAACCCTAACCCTAACCCTAACCCTAACCCTAACCCTAACCCTAACCCTAACCCTAACCCTAACCCTAACCCTAACCCTAACCCTAACCCTAACCCTAACCCTAACCCTAACCCTAACCCTAACCCTAACCCTAACCCTAACCCTAACCCTAACCCTAACCCTAACCCTAACCCTAACCCTAACCCTAACCCTAACCCTAACCCTAACCCTAACCCTAACCCTAACCCTAACCCTAACCCTAACCCTAACCCTAACCCTAACCCTAACCCTAACCCTAACCCTAACCCTAACCCTAACCCTAACCCTAACCCTAACCCTAACCCTAACCCTAACCCTAACCCTAACCCTAACCCTAACCCTAACCCTAACCCTAACCCTAACCCTAACCCTAACCCTAACCCTAACCCTAACCCTAACCCTAACCCTAACCCTAACCCTAACCCTAACCCTAACCCTAACCCTAACCCTAACCCTAACCCTAACCCTAACCCTAACCCTAACCCTAACCCTAACCCTAACCCTAACCCTAACCCTAACCCTAACCCTAACCCTAACCCTAACCCTAACCCTAACCCTAACCCTAACCCTAACCCTAACCCTAACCCTAACCCTAACCCTAACCCTAACCCTAACCCTAACCCTAACCCTAACCCTAACCCTAACCCTAACCCTAACCCTAACCCTAACCCTAACCCTAACCCTAACCCTAACCCTAACCCTAACCCTAACCCTAACCCTAACCCTAACCCTAACCCTAACCCTAACCCTAACCCTAACCCTAACCCTAACCCTAACCCTAACCCTAACCCTAACCCTAACCCTAACCCTAACCCTAACCCTAACCCTAACCCTAACCCTAACCCTAACCCTAACCCTAACCCTAACCCTAACCCTAACCCTAACCCTAACCCTAACCCTAACCCTAACCCTAACCCTAACCCTAACCCTAACCCTAACCCTAACCCTAACCCTAACCCTAACCCTAACCCTAACCCTAACCCTAACCCTAACCCTAACCCTAACCCTAACCCTAACCCTAACCCTAACCCTAACCCTAACCCTAACCCTAACCCTAACCCTAACCCTAACCCTAACCCTAACCCTAACCCTAACCCTAACCCTAACCCTAACCCTAACCCTAACCCTAACCCTAACCCTAACCCTAACCCTAACCCTAACCCTAACCCTAACCCTAACCCTAACCCTAACCCTAACCCTAACCCTAACCCTAACCCTAACCCTAACCCTAACCCTAACCCTAACCCTAACCCTAACCCTAACCCTAACCCTAACCCTAACCCTAACCCTAACCCTAACCCTAACCCTAACCCTAACCCTAACCCTAACCCTAACCCTAACCCTAACCCTAACCCTAACCCTAACCCTAACCCTAACCCTAACCCTAACCCTAACCCTAACCCTAACCCTAACCCTAACCCTAACCCTAACCCTAACCCTAACCCTAACCCTAACCCTAACCCTAACCCTAACCCTAACCCTAACCCTAACCCTAACCCTAACCCTAACCCTAACCCTAACCCTAACCCTAACCCTAACCCTAACCCTAACCCTAACCCTAACCCTAACCCTAACCCTAACCCTAACCCTAACCCTAACCCTAACCCTAACCCTAACCCTAACCCTAACCCTAACCCTAACCCTAACCCTAACCCTAACCCTAACCCTAACCCTAACCCTAACCCTAACCCTAACCCTAACCCTAACCCTAACCCTAACCCTAACCCTAACCCTAACCCTAACCCTAACCCTAACCCTAACCCTAACCCTAACCCTAACCCTAACCCTAACCCTAACCCTAACCCTAACCCTAACCCTAACCCTAACCCTAACCCTAACCCTAACCCTAACCCTAACCCTAACCCTAACCCTAACCCTAACCCTAACCCTAACCCTAACCCTAACCCTAACCCTAACCCTAACCCTAACCCTAACCCTAACCCTAACCCTAACCCTAACCCTAACCCTAACCCTAACCCTAACCCTAACCCTAACCCTAACCCTAACCCTAACCCTAACCCTAACCCTAACCCTAACCCTAACCCTAACCCTAACCCTAACCCTAACCCTAACCCTAACCCTAACCCTAACCCTAACCCTAACCCTAACCCTAACCCTAACCCTAACCCTAACCCTAACCCTAACCCTAACCCTAACCCTAACCCTAACCCTAACCCTAACCCTAACCCTAACCCTAACCCTAACCCTAACCCTAACCCTAACCCTAACCCTAACCCTAACCCTAACCCTAACCCTAACCCTAACCCTAACCCTAACCCTAACCCTAACCCTAACCCTAACCCTAACCCTAACCCTAACCCTAACCCTAACCCTAACCCTAACCCTAACCCTAACCCTAACCCTAACCCTAACCCTAACCCTAACCCTAACCCTAACCCTAACCCTAACCCTAACCCTAACCCTAACCCTAACCCTAACCCTAACCCTAACCCTAACCCTAACCCTAACCCTAACCCTAACCCTAACCCTAACCCTAACCCTAACCCTAACCCTAACCCTAACCCTAACCCTAACCCTAACCCTAACCCTAACCCTAACCCTAACCCTAACCCTAACCCTAACCCTAACCCTAACCCTAACCCTAACCCTAACCCTAACCCTAACCCTAACCCTAACCCTAACCCTAACCCTAACCCTAACCCTAACCCTAACCCTAACCCTAACCCTAACCCTAACCCTAACCCTAACCCTAACCCTAACCCTAACCCTAACCCTAACCCTAACCCTAACCCTAACCCTAACCCTAACCCTAACCCTAACCCTAACCCTAACCCTAACCCTAACCCTAACCCTAACCCTAACCCTAACCCTAACCCTAACCCTAACCCTAACCCTAACCCTAACCCTAACCCTAACCCTAACCCTAACCCTAACCCTAACCCTAACCCTAACCCTAACCCTAACCCTAACCCTAACCCTAACCCTAACCCTAACCCTAACCCTAACCCTAACCCTAACCCTAACCCTAACCCTAACCCTAACCCTAACCCTAACCCTAACCCTAACCCTAACCCTAACCCTAACCCTAACCCTAACCCTAACCCTAACCCTAACCCTAACCCTAACCCTAACCCTAACCCTAACCCTAACCCTAACCCTAACCCTAACCCTAACCCTAACCCTAACCCTAACCCTAACCCTAACCCTAACCCTAACCCTAACCCTAACCCTAACCCTAACCCTAACCCTAACCCTAACCCTAACCCTAACCCTAACCCTAACCCTAACCCTAACCCTAACCCTAACCCTAACCCTAACCCTAACCCTAACCCTAACCCTAACCCTAACCCTAACCCTAACCCTAACCCTAACCCTAACCCTAACCCTAACCCTAACCCTAACCCTAACCCTAACCCTAACCCTAACCCTAACCCTAACCCTAACCCTAACCCTAACCCTAACCCTAACCCTAACCCTAACCCTAACCCTAACCCTAACCCTAACCCTAACCCTAACCCTAACCCTAACCCTAACCCTAACCCTAACCCTAACCCTAACCCTAACCCTAACCCTAACCCTAACCCTAACCCTAACCCTAACCCTAACCCTAACCCTAACCCTAACCCTAACCCTAACCCTAACCCTAACCCTAACCCTAACCCTAACCCTAACCCTAACCCTAACCCTAACCCTAACCCTAACCCTAACCCTAACCCTAACCCTAACCCTAACCCTAACCCTAACCCTAACCCTAACCCTAACCCTAACCCTAACCCTAACCCTAACCCTAACCCTAACCCTAACCCTAACCCTAACCCTAACCCTAACCCTAACCCTAACCCTAACCCTAACCCTAACCCTAACCCTAACCCTAACCCTAACCCTAACCCTAACCCTAACCCTAACCCTAACCCTAACCCTAACCCTAACCCTAACCCTAACCCTAACCCTAACCCTAACCCTAACCCTAACCCTAACCCTAACCCTAACCCTAACCCTAACCCTAACCCTAACCCTAACCCTAACCCTAACCCTAACCCTAACCCTAACCCTAACCCTAACCCTAACCCTAACCCTAACCCTAACCCTAACCCTAACCCTAACCCTAACCCTAACCCTAACCCTAACCCTAACCCTAACCCTAACCCTAACCCTAACCCTAACCCTAACCCTAACCCTAACCCTAACCCTAACCCTAACCCTAACCCTAACCCTAACCCTAACCCTAACCCTAACCCTAACCCTAACCCTAACCCTAACCCTAACCCTAACCCTAACCCTAACCCTAACCCTAACCCTAACCCTAACCCTAACCCTAACCCTAACCCTAACCCTAACCCTAACCCTAACCCTAACCCTAACCCTAACCCTAACCCTAACCCTAACCCTAACCCTAACCCTAACCCTAACCCTAACCCTAACCCTAACCCTAACCCTAACCCTAACCCTAACCCTAACCCTAACCCTAACCCTAACCCTAACCCTAACCCTAACCCTAACCCTAACCCTAACCCTAACCCTAACCCTAACCCTAACCCTAACCCTAACCCTAACCCTAACCCTAACCCTAACCCTAACCCTAACCCTAACCCTAACCCTAACCCTAACCCTAACCCTAACCCTAACCCTAACCCTAACCCTAACCCTAACCCTAACCCTAACCCTAACCCTAACCCTAACCCTAACCCTAACCCTAACCCTAACCCTAACCCTAACCCTAACCCTAACCCTAACCCTAACCCTAACCCTAACCCTAACCCTAACCCTAACCCTAACCCTAACCCTAACCCTAACCCTAACCCTAACCCTAACCCTAACCCTAACCCTAACCCTAACCCTAACCCTAACCCTAACCCTAACCCTAACCCTAACCCTAACCCTAACCCTAACCCTAACCCTAACCCTAACCCTAACCCTAACCCTAACCCTAACCCTAACCCTAACCCTAACCCTAACCCTAACCCTAACCCTAACCCTAACCCTAACCCTAACCCTAACCCTAACCCTAACCCTAACCCTAACCCTAACCCTAACCCTAACCCTAACCCTAACCCTAACCCTAACCCTAACCCTAACCCTAACCCTAACCCTAACCCTAACCCTAACCCTAACCCTAACCCTAACCCTAACCCTAACCCTAACCCTAACCCTAACCCTAACCCTAACCCTAACCCTAACCCTAACATTTTCTTACTCATGATGCTACTTTTGAGTAGCATGTACACCAGTCTGATGGGGCTTTATCATCTCCCATCTAATTTTGGTAAGTGTTGTACTTTACTTATCAATTTTGTTCAAAATAAATTATCTTAATGTTGACACTATCTAAATAAATCATCAAACAGCACTGCTTTATTTGCCGTATTTAGGCTGCATGCTAGCTTTCATACGAAGCAAAGAGTGTGCTGGCTTGCTTTACTTTAATCCTTAAATTAATGCTATTAATTTTCATTTTAATACTTCTGTTTCTTATTTCTTTTTGTTGTTTTACAGGTTCATAGTTACTGTGAGGAGCTGTTTGGGTTTCATCACAACTTTAGATACAGTTTTGTATACTTTTAAACATGTTTTCTTGACATGTTGTATTTTAAGTAAATACTTCTGAAGTGAAATAAAGAAAAATATTTTTAGAATTGTGTCTGTTTTTCTATAAACATTTGTCATTCATATTTAAAATGGGATTAACATGAAAACTAAGAACAAATCAATTGTTTTTTCCATTGAGCTCAAGATAATAAGTACAATTATTGGGAAAAGCAGTTGGTATAAAAACATTTCATCAACTTGCCTTTTAGGTATAATAACTTCATGTTTTAAGTTATGCTAACTCACGTTTTCATTATACATTACTTCACTTTTTTAAGGCAACTGGTTTCCTCAAATGTTTTAAGTACATTCAACTTATCCGGGCTTACAGTGTAGAGGCCTAAAATGCGAGATGATGTTACAAAATACCCTTCAACACAACTCTATAGTGTTGTTTAGGTGATATACACACCTGCAGTCCTGCTTATACTCACTGAAACTTTGGATTTTCAAAAAAAACATTTAAAAGCACCTACATTTTTGGTTTTTTTATCATCATTTAAGCATGATCAAATATAATCATGCCATTTGGCTGTGTTTTTATGATACTTTAAAGGGTTTTCTACAACACTGAAGTACCATTTTTGGGTTACCTTTAAACTTTATGAATGACAAGCCTTAGAAATTAGAGATGTCTTTCAGGCGAAAAATGCACAAAAATAGGCTGGACTGACAAGGGCTTAAACAAAACAAACTAGTACGACACAAAAAACAAAATTATTCATGTCATTACACAAAATGGACACCTGAGTGCGCCATCGTCCTTAAAATTCACTGATATTCATATGCGGCTCAGTTGGTTTTTTTTAATTCACATTTACATTTTATTAACTAGTATGTTTCTGTTTGCATACAATAATCGAAATCTTCATCACATATTCTAATAAGTCAACAACCATTCACAGCACTCATTCAGAAAACCCTCACACATATTACATGTTTATCCATTCACTTCGTACATGTTATTATCATATATAGTACACACACACAGAGAAATACATCATCTACTATTATTGCTGAGTTACTATTATTATTTATGGATTTATTTTAGGGCTTTTCTTCAAATCTTTCATGGATTTACATATATTGTTGTAAAGTGATCGCCGGCAGGGGGAAACCCCCCTGCCAGGGGGCGCACAGTCGAGCAGTAGACAGCAGAGCCGAGATTCGAACCCGGTAGGTTCACATCTCACAGCTCCACTGCACTAACTGTGGAAAAACCCGCTCAGCTATCTGTGCGCCCCAACCGACTCCTTTTATTTCACTATATTATAGTCATCATTACAAAAAATACCTTCTTATTTACGATGCACACTCAACCCACTCACACAATAGAATCAAGCAAATCATTCATTACACGAAACTGACAAATAGATCAACAACTAATAAGAACAAAACATACAAGCTGATCAAAAGCATCAGCAATCAGTGCTCAGTACATTCTTCATCAATCTCATCCCTGAACACGCTGGGCAGCACTGACACAATATCATTTTACAAAACTTTACATTCAGAAAAAATACAAAGTATTAGGGGTGGGTAACCCGGGGTTACTCGCACTTTCCTCATGTAAACACGGGGGGTCCTTTACTCCAGGATCCAGTGGATACAGACGCGCCAAGTATTCGAACACATCTTAGTTGGGAACGAGTCATTAAACTCACATTCATCATTTCACGATGGATTTATTCACAAACCTTTCCGTTTTTATCACTCAGTCAATTCGGGGAGAGTGGGGACGGTTACCACAAGGGGCAGCTGCAACATTATTACTCACAATAATCACAATATTCATCAAAGGCTTGTTACAACATTAGTTACAACATTATGGATGCAATGTTTTCATATAAAATGGATTCATATCAAATACCTTAAACACACACACACACACACACACACACACACACACACACACACACGCAGTTTAGTAAGCTAAAATCATTTGTGCTTTAAATGTACTGTATATCATTTTATTGCTAGTAGTATTTTTACAGCCACATTAATCAGTAAAATCTGGAGTGAAATCCAGATGTGGATTTTATTCAAATCTTCTCTTTTATTATTTCAACAGCAGACAGAATATCCCTCCACATACAGGTAGTGACCATTATCTTCAAACATTTACAAATGTCAAATAAAACAGTCCAACATTTAATACATGTTCTGCAACCTACTTTTCTCCATCTTATGCAGATGCTTTCATTAACATCTTATGTGATGCTCCCCACATTACAAATATCGACGACAAATAGTCAGGCTCTGTCCATGATCACTGAAAAGAAAACAATGCAACAACTTCGTTTTCTTGTCCTTATTCTTTAGTGACAACATTTATATTTATACACCCTTAGCACCGACACCCATCTGAAATTCAAGCAACTCAATTTATAGCCTTGTCTGTTTTAGATGCTCCACCTGAGGATCACACTTTGCACTTTGTTTCTCCACATGGACCTTGTATAATACATTTTATTTACACACAACTTCAAAGAAAGACACAAAAATTGCATGTTATGATCAAACATAGCTTAATGTCTTCGAAATATTTCACATATTTGGTAAGACATTTTTACTGTTCTAAGTTGAGCTTTGGAGGTGGATGGTCCCTCATTTCATTCGGAACTACCCATCACATTCTGTTAGAGGACAGTCACACACATTATCATGGTAGATCAAATGAAATGCCATGCTCTATGTTCAACATATACTGTACCTCTGTAGGCCTCCCAGTATCATCCCACTCTGAGACAGCGGAGATGGTTTCTTTATCGTCCTTAAACAGTGTGTTTTTTTTTTTTTTTTTTTTATTAAAGAACATTATTTATATTTATTAGGATCTATAGGAACATTTACATCACTAACAATTGCAGGAGGCTCAAAACCACTCCACCAATCACTGGAGAGATGCCAATAAAAAGGGTTCAGACTGCACCAATGCTGTTCTTAATATTACACAGTTTATGCACTACAGACTAATGATTTACATCTAATAAATATGCCTTGAACATAGACAGTTTTTGTGTTTCATTTTTATCTGCTGCCATGTGCATCTGATTACACCTAGATTGAGTAAATGAAAAAAAAAACGTTTAAAATCGAGACAAATATTACAACTGACATATTAAACAATTTTACCCTATCCTTCTGCTAAATGTTTCATTATGGTTACGTTTTTTTTATTCATTTAAACTCATTAACTGTTTTTGCCATTTGCGAGCTCCTTTTCCGCTGCTGTATTACTTTCACGTCTAAAACATTTTCAGGATCTGCACACGCAAACATTAAAAATAACACTTCTATTGGTGTCAAATATGACGGACTACTTTTTCTTTCATTCACATCCATGGTCAATCTATTTATCGCAACTCCATTGAGAATGCCTGTTTAGAGTTAACCGTCAACGCGCTTCTGCTGGGTTCAATCTACTCAGACTTGAGTAATCGAACCCTGATCCGCTTTTGTGGATCCGAAAACTCTGGCTATGACATGGTGAGATAAGTCAACTCGCAGTTCAGGTTGAAGTTTGAAGTTTGTTAAACCCGCTTTCTGGAATATCCCCCTGAGCTAATAATCATGGTATTTCAAAGTAAACTTGTTTCATTGCCCTTTTCTACAGCTGGTGAAAATGTACTTCTACATTAAAACACTACATGGGAGTACATGAAAACACAAAGCAAAACTATACTAATTACTAACCTAACTGTGCAAATTGCATATTTTTAAAATAACAATAGAAAGACAAATACAAATATAAAACTCTACATCACAAACATTTGGGACAGAATGGAAATGGTACAAACACATGCTTTGTTGGGTCAACTTCATTCAAATCAAGCAAAGGCTATTTCTTCACTATTTTTCAACCTGTAACAGAGTGAATGGCTTCTGACGTTACTGTGGGAATTACAAAGCACTTTTTATTTTAAGTAGTTTTCACTTTTAGGCTTATTGCACAGGTTATATCAGCGTTACAACAGATCTAACACGTCGTTGTTTGAGTAGCACAGTGGGCTGAGTGCAGCACATGTAATTCTCTCAGGTTCTAGGCCCTATGTTAAAATCCAGCTTAGGGTGAAACTAAAATTACACTTTTTTCCACATTTTCTCACTGCCCCAACTACACCCGCCCACCCCCACATTTTATTATAATGAATACTGTAAGCCTGCAGTGAAATAAACCCAAATACACACCAACACACATAGAAACACAAAGCACTAAGTGTTTTATTAATAGCAACACTGTACATTTACATTAGCAGAAGGAGTTTAGGAATCACTCCCCATGGGGATGTGTGATAGTTAAACATTACACAGCTGTAAATGAAGGGTGTGACTGTTTCAGGTGTATGCTATAGGGTGTATGATTACTCCACTATAGGACTATGGGACACTCCAGCCCGTTCGTAGATGTCTGGGAGGAAGGAATCGTACTCCGTGTTCCACACAATGGATCTCACATACGCCTCCTTATCCAGTGGCTCTGGGTACCGAAATGCCATTCCTTTACTGTACAGAAACTCCACCACCTAAACAAACACACACACTTTTTTTTTTTGGGAACACATACCCTGTTAGCACTGATTGTGGGTGGACAGTTAGGAACACAAGGTGTATTTATCTTTCTTTAGTCAATCAGTAGACACTTTCTGATCACTAGACACTTTATATTTTTGGTTGGAGCGCTAGTTCCACTCACAGCACTGATAACAATATGTTTAATTACATTTCCACAGCATGTATCTGTATGATGTACAAACTTTACCAAACTGTTGCAAAAAACTTGGAAGCAATGGGTGTGACCTAAACACCTGAACTCAATAATTAGAAGGGGTGTCAACATAATTTTACTCACATTGTGTGTATAAACACAAATCTTATCCTCACAGCCATCTGTAAAGAAACCTCCCTAATGTTGGAAAGAGGAGGGTAGAGACGACCCTGATTCTGATTCACTTCCTCATCCGTCAACTGCTCTGCTAAGATCTGATACACATACACAGATTCAAACAGTGAGACAGAGAGAGAGAGAGAGAGAGAGAGAGAGAGAGAGAAGGTGAGTGACCTTATAACCATCAGCATCATATTAAAAACCATCATGATACTGTGAGAAATTTAGCCACATACACTAACAAGTACCTTAGAAAACCATTATCACTTAATACAGTCCACCGTTGCATCAAGAAATACAACCTAAATTATTACACAACAAGAAAGCTGTACATTTTTCTATTCTGCTGTTTAAAGTAAACATAAAGATCTTAATCTGAGTGTTTATAAGTTTATAGGTGGCTGCTGCTGCTGCTGCTACATGGTTTAATACTTACATTAATAAGCAAATAATCCTAATAACATGGGCAGCATGAGTGTTGCCTAACACATGCATGTGCACGCACACACACACACACACACACACACACACACACACACACACACACACACACACACACACACACACACACACAAACAATGTTTACCTTAGCAGCCTCGAGGAACACCGTATCACTGATGTGTCTAACACCACTCAGAATTACTGCCAGAGCCACACCTAACACACACACACATTTCTATTAGTCGAGGTAAAAAACATAATAGACTGTACAGTGAAAGAGTACAAAATAAAAATATATTTACACTAAATAAAGATGATAATCATTATTATTGTTTTTGTGGATGAAGTTTGTCCTCTGGATGTAAATAAATTCAGTAATTACTTGTACAGCTTCTAAACGCTGGCAGGACCCAAGATCAGAGGTACCCCAAATAACACTCAGAGAATTCATGGCCCATAACCACAACTCATTCATTTTTCCAAATTATTGGAAAAATAAAATAGGAAAACACAAATCCACACCTGGGAATATGTAAGCATTGTTCCCCTGTCCCAGAATCACCATCCTGCCATCATCCAGAGTTACAGCAGCAAACGGACTCCCACTGGCAAACAAACACCGACCCTAACACACACACACACACACACACACACACACACACACACACACACACACACACACACACACACACACACACACACACACACACACACACACACACACACACTCAGAAAAGCACATTCATTAGCCATTTGATGAGCTACACCTACTGTTACAATACATTTTATATTTCATGTTTATAATTTTGTGATTCTTTATTTAATATCCTTTATGAACAATCAAATTTACTCTATGATCAGTTAGGCCTGAATTCTCTTACATTTTGACCAACAACAGGCTCCACTAAACCTTGAATTAGAGACAGTCTGCTCCTTGTTATTCTTAGCACATCCAAGACAGTCGTATATATCAAAAATATTCTATCTTAAAACACATTTGTATTATCCTGTTCTGTTCAGTCACTAAACAACTACCATGACACAATCTTAGGTACGTACATATACACTGTATATATACAGGGGTTGGACAAAATAACTGAAACACCTGGTTTTAGACCACAATAATTTATTAGTATGGTGTAGGGCCTCCTTTTGCGGCCAATACAGCGTCAATTCGTCTTGGAAATGACATATACAAGTCCTGCACAGTGGTCAGAGGGATTTTAAGCCATTCTTCTTGCAGGATAGTGGCCAGGTCACTACGTGATGCTGGTGGAGGAAAACGTTTCCTGACTCGCTTCTCCAAAACACCCCAAAGTGGCTCAATAATATTTAGATCTGGTGACTGTGCAGGCCATGGGAGATGTTCAACTTCACTTTCATGTTCATCAAACCAATCTTTCACCAGTCTTGCTGTGTGTATTGGTGCATTGTCATCCTGATACACGGCACCGCCATTGGATGCACATGGTCCTCCAGAATGGTTCGGTAGTCCTTGGCAGTGACGCGCCCATCTAGCACAAGGATTGGGCCAAGGGAATGCCATGATATGGCAGCCCAAACCATCACTGATCCACCCCCATGCTTCACTCTGGGCATGCAACAGGCTGGGTGGTACGCTTCTTTGGGGCTTCTCCACACCGTAACTCTCCCGGATGTGGGGAAAACAGTAAAGGTGGACTCATCAGAGAACGATACATGTTTCACATTGTCCACAGCCCAAGATTTGCCCTCTTCAAATTTTAGTTGAATACCCCTGCTATAGGGTGTATGATCAGAGAACCTGCTGTCCACCCGCGACTCTACACACACACACACACACACACACACACACACACACACACACACACACACACACACACACACACACACACACACACACACACACACATACACATACACATAGAAACCATGTATCAGAAGTTAAATGATAAAATAAAGAATTAAAATATGGTGCCCAGGTGGAGCAGTAGGATATTCCACTAGCACACCAGCGCCGAGATTCTGAACTCCTCAGTTCAAAACTCGGCGTTGCCACCGGTTGGCTGGGCACCATCTAGCGGGCATAATTGGCAGTGCCTTCAGCAGACATTCATTGGCCACCGTATCTGCTAGGGTGGGATGACCGAACTATGTGGGTGGGGTCTTCAAACGAGGATTCTCTTGGTCTGTTCCACCTGCTTATTATTGACATGTTGGTTCATTTAGCTGTGCAGACTGGGGCTGAAATTGTGTGTGTGTGTGTGTTTTACTCACTGGTTAGGGACATGGAGATGATGAGTGAGATTAGTAAAATGGTTGAGATGACCACACAAGCCCACTGTAACCAGCGAGATCGGCCAGAGGGTGCTGCAGGTACGCTGAAGTCTAACACACACACACACACACACACACACACACACACACACACACACACACACACACACACACACACACACACACACACACACACACACACACACACACACACACACACACATCGCTTTAACTAATGAACACATCAAATATCAGAATGAGAAGAAATTGTGAGGGACAGTGAGTGGTGCCGTGGTCACTGGAACCCCTGAGATATCCAGTGAGCAGCAGTTCAGTCAGTTTAGATTTATTTCTTCTTTGTTCTTTGGGTAATTAAATCTGTCACTGGGACACGTGAGATGCTTATGCTAGTGTTTTAAACGCACTCACTGTTCCCCTGTGGAGTCATTTTTTAACTGGACCTTGGCAGACTTTACTGTACCTTGGCAGACTTAACTGGACCTTAAAAGACTTTACTGTACCTTGGTAGACTTTACTGGACCTTGGCAGACATAACTGGACCTTACCAGACTTTACTGCACCTTGGCAGACTTTACTGGACCTTGGCAGACTATACTGGACCTTACCAGACTTTACTGGACCTTACCAGACTTTACTGGACCTTGGCAGACTTTACTGTACCTTGGTAGACTTAACTGGACCTTACCAGACTTTACTGTACCTTGGCAGACTTAACTGTACCTTGGCAGACTTAACTGTACCTTGGCAGACTTAACTGTACCTTGGCAGACTTTACTGTACCTTGGTAGACTATACTGTACCTTGGCAGACTTAACTGTACCTTGGTAGACTTTACTGGACCTTACCAGACTTTACTGGACCTTGGTAGACTTTACTGTACCTTGGCGGACTTTACTGTACCTTGGTAGACTTTACTGTACCTTGGCAGACTTTACTGGACCTTGGCAGACTTAACTGGACCTTGGCAGACTTTACTGTACCTTGGTAGACTTTACTGGACCTTGGCAGACTTTACTGTACCTTGGCAGACTTTACTGGACCTTGGCAGACTTAACTTGACCTTGGTTCGTCATACTCAGATTCGGTGGGCCTGCAACCTCGCTTTCTGAAATTTAATCTTTTTCCACTGGAAAACTCCTCTGCCAGAGTATAAGCCATAGGCCTCAGTGCCTCGACGGGGCATCCAAGCGCACCAACACTCGGGGCGCTCGTATCGGTCCCAGACTTCGCGTGGGTCGCCCCCTAGGCCTACCGCACTGCATATCCGAAGCCGAAGGCTCGGACATGTCGCTCGTGCCCGGGTCCTGCACGCCCCGTGCGATTTCGGTGGCCGTACGAGCTTTTTTGGAAAAACGTCACATTAATAATCTGATTTCATCCATTTTTAATAAATCTGATAATAATCCATGGATTTTATTTTTAAATGCACACTCATCAAACTACAGCAATCAATAATGATTAATAAAATATTTAACATTAAAATAACATTGTATTTCTTTCTGTTTGCAGCAGATAAAAACAGTGTTTTACTTTATCAAGAAAAATGAAACAATTCCCTCATTTATACATTCATGATGTTCAGTCTATAATTACAATCTTCTGGTAAATCAGTGAAATAAAAATGTTAAAAATTCTTTATGTTTTTTTTTTCCTGTCATTTACCAATCGTATATTATATATAATTATATAATATGTTTAATAAAACTAAAAACAGCTCTCAACAGTTACCATTAAATGAGTTTGAGTCTCAGCTGTGCTACTGGCCTGGCCGGATGCTCAACAGGAACATGTCTAGGAAAGAAAGGCTGAATGTGGTATAAGCCTCTGCAACAGTGACTCCTACTGGTGTTAAATACTGAATTAGTCATCCTCTGTATGTGCTGAGACTCTCCAACACTAGCCAGTGTAAAGATGCGTCAGGAGAAGGCGTGTGCTAGCTTGCACCCCTCCTCTGCATCAGGGGTACTGTAGGTAAGTGTTCGGCAGGCAGTGATTATGTTAAGTACACAGAGTAAAAATGATCTTGGAGCACCAGTCAGTCCCAGATTTTACTGATTGGTGATTGTACAAAAATACTGATGTGATTAATAAAAGGAAAACATTTAGTCAGTAAAAGCTGCAGTTATGACATGGAAGTTTGTGGGGAAACAGTTTTTTTTTTCATATTTGGTGGTTAGAGTGAGTGGGCTCAGATCTACACCCCCCAGGAATCAGACAAAAATCAGATCTGAGTTTAACATGTAAACACTAGGTACTGAGTCTCAGTGAAGCATCTGATTATCATCATCATCATCACTCTGCAGTTCAGGTGGGAGTGGCTGTGTCTGATTGGCTCGAATAATAATAAGGCAGGGGGAGGCAGAAATTAGATTGGCCACACCCCCCGCAGTGACACCTGTGCCGTCCAGATTCACCTGAGTAAGATTCGATCCGTATAAAAACTTCAAACCTGTAACAAAAACACAGTGGATTTATTTCACACTTAACTAAATCCTTCACACTACTTCAATCAAACAGAAAATGAAACCGATCATTTAAAATTAGTCATTATTAATTAAACCAATTATTAGACCTCATAACCAATGAGATTCGTTTCTCATTTCATTTGAAGCTTGTTTTCACCTGCAGCTTTTATACATCATGTATTTTATATCCAGATAAATTAGAATCACAAACTCTTTTTTTTAAACAGTAAAAGCATCTAAAGGATAAGTAAGTCAAAACAAAGCAGTGACTGTAAAAGAGTTTATTTATTTATATATTTTCCCTCCAGTTTTCCTCTAATTCTCAGGTGGTATTTCACCTCCCCTGCTGCAGAACTCTTGTAGCAGTTCTGAGGAATCTATCCAGCACGCCCATCCCCAGACTAGCCAATCACTGTCTGTGTAGGTGTCGCCTGGCTGGCCCTTACCAGAGCTGAGATTTAAACTTGCAAGCTTGAGATGTCAATACTGGTGGGCTAGTGTGTTTCACCAGTGTGCCACATGACTGCCAGATAGAGTTTAACATACAGAACACATTACAACACTTCCTGTTTGCTGGAGCTTTCCCATAATTCTCCGTAAAATATTCAATTTCACCAAATTCAGCACACAACCCTGAATCTGGACTGGAATTAATTTATCAGCACTTTAATAACATGAGTAGGTCGAAACATTCTGGCATAAAGTGAGTCAGTTATCCCACTAAACCAGGAGTGAGGTGGAATCCCATTCAAATGTTACACCCCAACACAAGCATTTTTATTTCCAAATCAAAAAACCTTCATGAGTATTAAAACGTTAATCATGTTTAATATCATAAAGATAAAATAAATAATATCAAATCATTTCATTTATTCAGTAAAATTGTGGTTTTTACCGCGGTCAGTGATGCGAGTTTTGCTCAGGTTCAGTTTGATCAGTTCAGTGCAGCGAATAAAGGGTTTCAGAACTGAATCTCCAACCTGAGTACAAGATAAACCCAACACCTACACACACAAACACACACACACAGGTTCATCAGTAAATATCGTTTGTGAATACTGGTGAATAAGCAAAATTGGTATTTCAAAAACATTTCAAAAACAGCTCAAATTTCAGCAAAACACACACCAGCAGAAAAATGTATACATAAAGTGTGTGTGTGTACCTGTATTTAAACCGTGTGTGTGTGATGTGTGTACCTGTATATAAACCGTGTGTGTGTGATGTGTGTACCTGTATATAAGACGTGTGTGTGTGTGATGTGTGTACCTGTATATAAACCGTGTGTGTGTGATGTGTGTACCTGTA